>NW_004444124.1:644663-662482 GCF_000243295.1 Trichechus manatus latirostris | reverse complement strand
ATAGGTCTTTTACATCCCTGGTTAGATTTATTCCTAAGTATTTTATTTTTTTAGGGGCTATTATAGATGGTATTGTTTCCTGATTTCCTTTTCATTGTTCTCTTTATTGGTGTATAGGAATCCAACAGATTTTTATATGTTTATCTTGTATGCTGCTACTCTGCTGAATCTTTTCTATTAGTTCCAGTAGATTTCTCATGGAGTCTTTAGGGTTTTCTATTATCTGCAAACAGGGACAGTTTAATTTCTTCATTATCAATTTGGATGCCCTTTAATTCCTATTCTTGCCTTTTTGCTCTAGCTAGAACTTCCAGCACAATGTTAAATAGGAGTGGTGATAAAGGGCATCCTTGTCTTGTTCCTGTTCTCCAGGGGAATGTTTTCAGCCCCTCTCCATTAAGAATGATGTTGGCCATTTCTTTTGCATAGATGCCCTTTATTATGTTGAGAAATTTCCCTTCTATGTCTATTTTATTTAGAGTTTTTATCACGAATGGGTCTTGGAATGTGTCAAATGCGTTTTTGCATAAATTGAGATGATCATGTGAGTCTTTTCTTTCCTTTTATTTATGTGGTGGATTATGTTGATTGATTTTCTAATGCTGAACTATCCTTGCATAGCTGGTATGAATCCTACCTGGTTGTGGTGTATTATTGTTTTGATATGATGCTGAATTCTATTGGCTAGAATTTCGTTGAGAATTTTTGCATCTATATTCATGAGAGATATTGATCTGTAATTTTCTTTTTTTGTGACGTCTTTGCCTGGATTTGGTATCAGGGTTATGCTGAATTCATAGAATGAATTCAGAAGTGTCACTTCCTTTTCTATGTTCTGAAATAGTTTGAGTAGTACTGGTACAATCTCTTCTGTGAATGTTTTGTAGAATTCTCCAGTGAAGCCATCTGGGCCAGGGCTTTATTTTGTTGGGAGCTTTTTTTATTACCGTTTCAATCTCTTCTCTTGTTATGGGTGTGTTCAGATTTTTAACATCACTTTGTTGTAGTTTGGATAGGTAGTGTGTTTCTGGAAATTTATCCATTTCCTCTAGGTTTTCAAATTTGTTGTAGTATAGATTTTCATAATATTCTGTTATAATCCTTTTTATTTCAGTTGGATCTGGTGTAATTTTGCCCATTTCATTTCTTATTTGGGTTATTTGCATCCTCTCCTGTTTTTCTTTTGTCAGTCTGGCCAGTGGTTTATTGATTTTGTTGATTCTTTCAAAGAACCAACTTTTGGTTTTGTTGATTCTTTCTATTGTTTTTCTCTTCTCTGTTTCATTTACTTCTGCTCTGATCTTTATTATTTCCTTTCTTCTTGTGACTGTGGGCTTTTTTTGCTGTTCTCTTTCTATTTGTTCGAATTGTTTAGTTACAGTTTTGTTTTGTCCCTTTCTTCTTTTTTGATGTGTGCATCTATTGCTATAATTGTCCTCTGAGGACTGCCTTTACTGTGTTCCAAAGGTTTTGGTATGATGTGTTTTCATTCTCATTTGATTCTAGGAATTTTTTTTATTCCATTTCTGATTTCTTCTATTACCCAATGGTTTGTAAGCAGGGTGTTATTCAGTTTCCGTGTAACTTATTTTTTTCCCTTGCTGTTTCTGTTGTTAATTTCTACCTCGATGGCATTGTGATCAGAGAAGATATTTTGTATTATCTCAGTGTTTTGGATCTTGCTGAGGATTGCTCTGTGGCCTAAGATGTGGTTTATTCTGGAGAACCTTCCATGTGCCTTGGAAAAAAATGTGTACTTTCCAGCTGTTGGACGGAGTGTTCTCTATATGTCTATGAGGTCAAGTTGGCTGATTGTGCCGTTTTGGTCTTCTGTATCTTTGTTGAGTTTCTTTTTAGATGTTCTGTCCTTTACTGAGAGTGGTGTGTTGAAGTCTCCTACTATTATTGTGGAACTGTCAATTTCTCTTTTCAGTGTTGTTAGAGTTTGTTTTATGTATTTTGGAGCCCTGTCATTGGGTGCGTAGATGTTTATTATGGTTATGTCTTCATGGTGGATTGTCCCCTTAATCATTATATAGTGTCCTTCTTTGTCTTTTATGGTAGATTTTGTTTTAAAGTCTATTTTATCTGAGATTAGAATTGCCACTCCTGCTCTTTTTTGGTAGTGGTTAGCTTGATATATTTTTTCCAACCTTTGATTTTGAATAAATTCACATCTTTGTTTCTAAGGTGTGTCTCTTGTAGACAGCATATTGATGGATCCTGTTTTTTTTCTCCATTCTATCACTCTCCATCTCTTTATGGGTGCGTTGAGTCCATTTACATTCAGTGTAATTATTGATACATGTGAGTTTATTGCTGTCATTTTGTAGTGCTTTTTTGTGGTGCTGACGTTTTCTTTCTTCCTCTTACTCTCGTGTGCTGAATTCCTTTTGTTTGTGGATTTTGTTCATTCTTTTGTTTTTGTAGGTTTTGTTTTTATTGAGACTTTATGTTTTTCCTCTTAATTTTTTATGAGTATGTTTGTCAACTTTCTTTGTGGTTACTGTGAAATTTACCCTTATCTTTCTAAGTTTGAAGCAGTCTATTATTACTTGGTATCACCTTGCCTTTCTCTCCATTAGAAGGTTCTATACCTACACCATTTCTTCCCTCTTTTATTGTTCTGATGTTGTTGCCATTTACAGATTAACGGCTCTGATTTCCTGTTGTATTTTTTTTCGTTTTGCATAGTCCTTGAGAGTTCATTTCCTAGACTGGTATTTGTCTGGTACAATCCTGCATCCTTGATTCAGCCTGTGAGCTGAAGTTGTTTCTTCTCTGATGGAAGGACTCCCTTTAATAATTCTTGTAAGTTTGGTTTGGTTTTGACATATTCCGTTAATTTCTGTTTATCTGGAAACGTCCTAATTTCACTATTGTATTTGAACGACAGTTTTGCAGGATACATTATTCTTGGCTGGCAATTTTTTTCTTTCATGGTTTTATGTATGTCATCCCATTGCCGTCTTGCTTGCATGGTTTCTTACAAATAATCCAAGCTTAGTCTTATTGTTTCTCGTCTGTATGTGACATCTTGTTTTTCTCTAGCTGCTCTCAGGATTCTTTGTCTGTCTTTGGTTTTATCTAGAGTGATTATGATATGCCTTGGTGATTTTCTTTTGGGGTCTATCTTATACGGGGTTCATTGAGCTGCTTGGATGGTCAGCTTTTCATCTTTCACGATATTGGAGAAGTTTTCTGTCAGCAATTCTTCACTAATCCTCTCTGTGTTCTCTGTTTTCTCCTCCTGTTCTGGAACTCCGATCACTCGCAGATTTTTGCTTTTGACTGTATCCCATGTAATTCTCAGGGTTTCTTCATTTCTCTTCATTCTTTTTTCTGATTTTTCTTCAAAGTTGTATCCAAGTGTTTGTCTTCCATTCCGCTGACGCTGTCTTCCACTGTTTCAAATCTGTTCCTCAGCCCCTCTATGACACTGTTCATTTCTGAAATCTTGTTGTTTATCTTTTGGATTTCTAATTGTTGTTTCTGTATGATTTCTAGTTGTAAATTTATTTTGGCTTTTTTCCCCTGCATTATTTTCCTGAATTCTTCATTTGTTTGTCTTTATTTTCCATGAATTTGTCTATTTTTTCCTCATTTTTGTCTGCTTTTTGCTTCAACTCTTGGATAATTCTGAGTATTAGAGATTTGAACTCCCCATCAGGTAGTTCTAGTGCTTTTTCTTCTACTGGAAAGTCATCTGGTGTTTTATTTTGGATGCCTACTGGAACAATCCTGTCCTGTTTTTGTAAATGTTTTGATATTGTCTGCTGTCTTCAGGGAATTCAGTAGTTATTTTTCTCATTTATTGATTGTAGATTTGTTTGTTTCATTCCATTTTTTTTTTTTAAATTTGGCTATGTCTGAGCAAGTGCACTGTGTGTTCTTTGTTGTTTGCTCGTCTGTGGGCACAATAATTTTTGTCTCCTCCAATTGGCAAGGTCAGTCGCTCAGATATGGTACAGCAGGGCAGGTCTAGCTTAAAAGGAGTTACTTAGATAGGTTGTTTGTGGCACTTACTACTGCCACCAGGGCAGGCTGGTAAGATCAGTGCAGGGAAGGTTCTTGTAGGCAGTGCCTGTACTGCTTGGTGGTGTGATGATAAGTGCACGGTGCAGGTAGGCAGAATGGAGGGAGGAGATTGTGATTGGTGGAGGTAAGATGGGTATGGGAGAGAGGAGAGAGGAACAGGAGCCAAAAACATACAAACAAAAAAGAGTGCTAAGGGAGCTTGCCGTTGGAGTGGAGAGATGAGAGACTATGAAATGGACAAAAACAAAAAGGGGAAGAAGAAGAAAAAAAAGAAAAGAATGAATAAATAAAAATTAGAAAGAAAAAAGGAAAGCTCCCAGGGATCCCACCGGTGGGGCTACAAGGTCTGGGGAAGTTGTTTCCAGGTGTTGAAGTACAGCCTGGCTAGAAGGCATAGAGGTGTCACTCAGCACCATGTATTCAGGGGACAGAAAGAGAAGGAAGTTATAGAGAGACAAGAAACAGTAATGAAGAAAAACAAAAAGGGAAAAAGAGGGAAAACAAAACAAAACAAAACAAAACAAAAAGAACAAGGAAAAAAAACCACCCCAAAACAGAAAAAAGAAACCATGAAAAAAGAAATGCCCTCAGGGGGATCCCTCTGTGCATCTGCACAAGCTGATGGGTTAAGTCCCAAGCTGCACAGCACTGCCCAGCCAGAATGGGTTCCCTACTCAAGAAAAGAAAAAGAAAACCAACAAAAATTTAAAACAAAGAAACAAAAGCCCTGGGATTCCACCAGTGCAACAACATGGACCGGGAAGCAGTTTCACATTCAAGTGGAGCTCCACAGCCTTTCAGGAGGAAGCAAAGATGGTGCACAGAGCCAGGTATTTGAGCAAAAAGAGGAGGTGGTGGTGAGGGGTAAGGAAAAAATTAAAAGAAGTGGAAAAAAGCAACATTAGCAGGCAACAAATGGCACTCAGGGAGTTGGCCAGTGCAGGTGGGTGGAATCCAAGCAGCCGGTGCTTCCTGGCCAAGAGACTGTGGCCGCAGGAAGTAGAAGAGGTCGAGTGGGGGAGTAGAAGTGTGGGGGGTGGGAAAGCGTATATCTTTGGTTACTTGTTATTCTGTCTCCTGCTGGAAGCTCCGTAAATCTGCTTTCTTGTACCCTCTGTTTGCTAGTCTCTGATAGGAGTCCATGATGGTGGATCCATGCTGCACTAGCTGATGCGGACCGCTGCATATATGTCTCCTCACTCTCTGTTCTCTGTCAGTTTCTTATTCCATTTGGTGCTTGTCTGAGTTCTTTACATCTTCATTTGATGCTTAGGGTATCAGGATTGCTGTTTTCTCTGTTTGGCTTAGTTTTTTGGATCTTTGCTGTGGACGGACGGCGTGGTGCTACTGCCTAGAGCACCGTGTTGCTGGAACTCCCCTCAACTTTTTTTTGGTATGTTGATCTTGCGTACTACTACTTTGCTGAATCTTTCTATTAGCTCCAGTAGTTTTCTTGAAGAATCTTTGGAGTTCTCTATGTATTGGATCATATCATCTGTGAATAGGGATAGTTTTACTTCTTCTTTCTAATTTTATTTCTTTTTCTTGCCTTATTGGTCTAGCTAGGCCTTCCAGCACAATGTTAAATAGGAGCGGTGATAAAAAGCAGACTTGTCTTGTCCCCGTTCTCATGGGAAATACTTTCAGCCTTTCTCTGTTGAGAATGATGTTGGCTGTTGATTTTGAATAGATGCCTTTTATTATGCTGAGGAATTTCCCTTCTATTCCTATTTTACTAAGAGTTTTTATCAGGAATCGGTGTTGAAGTTTATTAAAAACGTTTTCTGTGTCTATTGAGATGATCATGTGATTCTTTTGTTTTATTTATGTGGTGGATTACATTGATTGATTTTCTAATGTTGAACCATCCTGGCATACCTGGTATGAATCTCACTTGGTTGTAGTGTATTATTTTTTTGATATTATGCTGAATATATTGTCTAGAATTTTGTTGAGAACTTTTGCATCTATATTCATGAGAGATACTAGTCTGTAGTTTTCTTTTTTTGTGGTGTCTTTGCCTGGCTTTGGTATCAGGGTTATGCTGGCTTCATAGAATGAATTCGAGAGTATTACTTCCTTTTCTATGCTCTGAAATAGTTTGAGTAGTACTGGTGTGAGCTTTTTTCTGAATGTTTGGTAGAATTTTCCAGTGAAACCATCCAGGCCAGGGATTTTTTTTGTTGGGAATTTTTTTTTTTATTACCTATTCAATATAATCTCTTGTTATGGATCTGGTTAGATTTTCTATCTCCATTTGTCTTAGTTTAGATAGTATTTTAAGCTGAGCTCTCTAGAGAAGCAAAAACAGTGAAGTGTCTATCTATCTATATACATACATATATAGAGAGATTTATATCAAGGAAATAGCTCACGTGGTTGTAGAGCCTGGAAAATCCCAAATCTGTGGGTCAGGCTGGAGGCTTCTCCAGACTTATGTAGCTTCTGGGGCTGGCAAACCCAAGATCCAGACCATGGAGTCTATGAATCCCAAGATCAGCAGGCAAGCTGCTAGATCAAGTCCCAAGAACTGGAGATCAGATGAACAGAAGTCAACTCCGGGTCCAGTGCAAGCAAAAGCCAGACAGCCTTGCCAGGATGTCCGCCTATATTGGATGCAGGCTATACCCCAAGGACAATGTCTTTCAACTGATGGCTATCCCATAATGGAGGTGATAACATTATATCAGATCTCATCACAGGGATGGTTACATCATTATACAGCTGCAAACTACACCATAACTGCCAACCACTGAGAATTATGGTCCAGCCAATTTGACACACAACATTAATGATCAGAAGTAGGTAACATGTTTCTAGAAATGTGTCCATTTTTTCTAGATTCTCAAATTTGTTGGAGTGCAGTTTTTTGTAGTATTCTGTTATCCTTTTTATTTCAGTTGGTCTGTTGTAATGTCCCCCCTCTCATTTCTTATTTGGGTTATTTGTTCCCTCTCCTGTTTTTCTTATATCAGTTTGGCCAATGGTTTGTCAGTTTCATTGATCTTTTCAAAGAACCAACTTTTGGTCTTGTTGATTCTTTCTATTATTTTTCTGTTCTCTATTTCATTTACTTCTGCTCTAATCTTCATTATTTCCCTTCTCTGGTGGCTATGGTCTTCTTTGCTGTTCTCTTTCTATTTATTTGAGTTGTAAGGCTAACATTTTTATTTTGTCCCATTCTTCTTTTTTGATGTGTGTGTTTATTGTTGTAAATTGACCTCTGAACATTGCCTTTGCTATGTCCCACAAGTTTTGGTATGATGTGTTTTCTTTCTTATTTAATTCTAGGAGTTTTTTTTATTCCCTCTTTGATTTCTTTTATGACACAGTTGTTTATAAGCAACGTGTTATTCAGTTTCCACGTATTTGATTTTTTTCCCTTCCTCTTCCTGTTATTGATTTCTGCTTTTATGGCATTGTTATCAGAAGGAATGCTTTGTATTTATTTTGATGTTCTGGATTTTATTCAGCATTCCTTTGTGGCCTAAAATGCGGTCTATTTTGGAGAATGTTCCCTGTGCATTGGAAAAGAATGTATACTTTGCTAATGTTAGGTGGAGTGTTCTATATATGTCTATGAGGTCAAGTTGGCTGATTGTGGCCTTTAGATCTTCTGTATCTTTGTTGAGTTTCTTTCTAGATGTTCTATTCTTTACAGAGAGTGGTGTGTTGAAGTCTCCTATTGTTATTGTGGAATTGTCAGTTTCTCTTTTCAGTGCTGTTAGAGTTTGTTTTATGTATTTTGGAGCCCTGTCATTGGGTGCACAGATATTTATTAAGGCTATGTCTTATTGATGGACTGTCCCTCTAATCATTACATAATGTCCTTCCCTGTCTTTTATGGTGGATTTTGCATAACTATGATTGTGAGGATGGTGCAGGACTGGGCAGTGTTTTGCTCTGGTGTACATAGGGAACCAACTCAATAGCACCTAAGAACAACAACATTGTTGAGTAATACTCCATTGTCTAAACGTATGAATAGAATGCATTCCATTGTATGAATTGGTTTATCCATTCTCTTGTTGGGAACACTCCTCCCATTTCTTTGCTGTTATGAATAAAGCTCTTATCAATATTTATGCACAAGTTTTTATGTATATGTTTCATTTTTCTTGGGTGGAATTGTCTAGGAGTGGAATTACTGAGTCATAGTGTATATGTATGCTTAACATTAAGGGAAACTTCCAGACTGATGTCTTAAGTGATTGTACAATTTCACAATCTTACCAGAAATATATGAGAGTCCCAGTAGCTCCACATCCTTGCCAGTATTTGGTGTTGTGGGTCTATTTATTTTTAGTCATTTTAATTGGTGTATGACGGTATGCTGGAGTCCCTGGGTGATGAAAATGGTTAACATGCTCGGCTCCTAACTGAAAGTTTGGAGGTTCAAGTCCACCCAGACGTACCTCGGAAGAAACACCTGGAGGTTTACTTCTGGAAAATTGGCCATTGAAAACCCTGTAAAGCACAGTTCTACTCTGACACACATGGGAATGCCATGAGTCAGAATCATTTTGATGGGAGATGGTTGGTAGCAGCATCTCATTGTAGGTCAATTGTTTTTTATCTTTGCTTCTCAGTTTGGGGAGTTTCTATTGCATTTCTTCAAGTTTACTGATATTTTTCTCCAACATGTCTAGTCTACTGATGAGCCTATTAAAAACATTCTTTATTTCTGTTACCATATGTTTGATTTCTAGCATTTCCTTTTGATTTTTAGATTTACTACATCTCTCTGCTTATATTACCCTATTTTTGCATGTTGTCTACTTTTTCCATTTGAACATATTAATCATGGTGATTTTAAATTTCTGGTCTGGTAACTCCAAAATCTCTGCTATATCCGAGTCTTGTTCTGACGTTTGATTTTTCTCTTCAGATTGTGTTTTTTGCCTTTTAGCATGCCTTTTAATTTTTTGTTAAAAGCTGTACATGATGTATAAAATACAAGGAACTGAGGTAAATAAACTTTTTTCTGGCTAGAAATTAGGAATACTAAATTAGTAAATTAGTATTTACTGTTTGCTCTTGCTGTAGGTGTCAGAGGCAAAACTTTTCTCTTTTGTCCTTGTTTTTGTCTCTCCTGTTGTCTTTGAGCCTCTTTAGAGACTACTTCTTAAGGAGAGTTTGAGCCTTGTAGTTCTTTCTGTTGTAATCTCTTCTTATTAAACAGAAACGCTATTGATGTGATGATAAGGTGTTGGGGAAGGGAAAGCATTCTAAATTCCTATGATTAAATCTCAGTCTTTTGGTGGGCCTGTGCTCCTGGGCTGTGCTTTTCACAAGTACTTCTCAGTCCCCACCCCCACCCCAATCCCTTAGGTGAGACGTGAAGGCTAGAGGGGACTGGAGTAGAATATTTCTTGTCCACAAAATAGGTTAGGCTTTGGTAAAATGCAATTAGAGTAGGCTCTGGTAAAATAGTTTATTTTGAGGGTAGTTCTTTGTTAAAGAGAGCAGAATGCGCTGGGTGTATTACAAAATGGTTACTCTTTTCTACCCCCTGCTGGAAGCAAAAGGGGATTTTTCTCAGATAATACACTGAGAACCTGGTGAGGTTCCTGGAGATAAAACTCACAAAAGTATGGAGATCCTCCTAAAGCTGAATCCTCAGGGCTTTTTTTTTCCTCTCTAGCTAGTCCACACTTCCCATTAACCCGTTGCTGTGGAGTCGATTCTGACTTAAAGAGACTCTCTAGGACAGAGTGGAACTTCCTCATAGGGTTTCTAAGGTGGATTAGCTTAGTGTCCTACAATTTGTCAATTATCTTTTATGTTTTCCTACCTGATGCTGATTCCAGTGGAGATTTCTCTTCCCAGCAAGCTGTAATTTTTTCATTTGCCTTTCTCTCCAGTTTTCCAGGAAGAAATTTGCCTTTGGTTTGCCATGTGACCCCAATTTTCTGATAGATCTAAGAAGAGTTGTTGATTTGAGTTTTTTCAGATATTATTCTTGTTGTGAGGATGGGAGTGATGACTTCCAAGATCTTACTTGTGCAGCTGGAAAGCATAAGTTCTCTATTGTAGTTTTAATTTGTGTTTTTTTTTGGACTAATTATGATGTTGGGCAGTGTTACATGGAGTTATCGGCCATACGTATATAGTTCTTTGTGAATTGCCCTCTCTATTCAGATGTATCCTGAAGTACAATGCTGTCAGTGAAAGGATAATATCCATATGCCTATAAAGAGCCCTGGTGGCAAAGTGATTAAGAGTTCAGCTGCTAACTAAAAGGTCGGCAGTTCGAATCCACCAGCTGCTCCTTGGAAACCATATGGGGCAGTTCTACTCTGTCCTATAGGGTTGCTATGAGTCGGAATCGACGGCAACGGGTTTGTTTTTCTGTTTCTTTTTACAAGGAAGACCAGTTAATAAGACTATTATTCAAATTTATGCACCAACCACTAATGCCAAAGATGAAGAAAGTGAAGATTTTTACCAACTTCTACAGTCTAAAATTGATCAAACATGCAATCAAGATTCATTGATAATTACTGGTGACTGGAATGTAAAAGTTGGAAACAAAGAAGGATCAGTAGTTGGAAAATATGGCCTTGGTGATAGAAATGATGCCAGAGATTGCACGATAGAATTTTGCAAGACCAACCACCTATTCATTGGAAATACATTTTTCAACAACATAAACAGTGATTATATATGTGGACCTCACCAGATGGAATATATAGAAATCAAATTGACTACGTCTGTGGAAAAAGATGATGGAGAAGCTCAATATCATTAGTCAGAACAAGACCAAGGGCTGACTGGGAAACAGACCGTCAACTGCTCATATGTGAGTTCAAGTTGAAGCTTAAGAAAATTAAAATGAGTCCACGAGAGCCAAAGTGCGACCTTGAGTATATACTTCTTGAATTTAGAGATCATTTCAAGAATAGATTTGACAGATTGAACACTATTGATCGAAGACCAGATGAGTTGTTGGAAGACACCAAAGACTTCATACAGAAAGAAAGCAAAGGTCATTAAAAACACAGGAAAGAAAGAAAATATCAAAATGCCAAGAAATGTGGAAGACAACTACCTGGCCAACCGACTGGAAGAGATTCATATAAATGCCTATTCCAAAGAAAGGTGATCCAACAGAATGCACAAATTATCAAACAATATCATTAATATCACACATAAGTAAACTTTTGCTGAAGATGACTCAAAAACGGTTGCAGCAGTACATCGACAGGGAAATGCCAGAAATTCAAGCCAGATTCAGAAGAGGATGTGGAACAAGAAATATCATTGCTGATGTCAGATGAATCTTGGCTGAAAGCAGAGAATACCAGAAAGATGTTTATCTGTATTTTATTGACTGTGCAAAGGCATTCGAAAGTGTGGATCATAACAAATTATGGATAACATTTCGAAGAATAGGAATTGCAGAACAATTAGCTGTGCACATGCCGAACCTGTACATAGATCAAGAGCCAATCGTTTGAACAGAATAAGGGGATGCTGCGTGGTTTAATATCAGGAAAGGTGTGAGTCAGGGTTGTATCCTTTCACTATATTTATTCAATCTGTATGGTGAGCAAATAATCTGAGAAGCTGGACTATACGAAGAAGAACACAGCATTAGGATTGGAGGAAGACTCATTAACAACCTGTGATATACAGATAATGCAATCTTGCTTGCTGTGAGTGTGAGGACTTGAAGTACTTACTGATGAAGATCAAAGACTACAGCCTTCAGTATGGATTACATCTCAACATAAAGAAAATAGAAATCCTCACAACTGGACCAATAAGCAAAATCATGATAAACGGAGAAAAGATTGAAGTTTTGTCAAGGATTTCATTTTACTTGGATCCACAATCAACACCCACAGAAGCATCAGTCAAGAAGTCAAATGACACATTGTATTGGGCAAATCTGCTGCAAAAAACCTCTTTATTAAAAAGCAGAAATGTCACTGTAAGAACTAAAGTGTGCCTGACATAAGCCATGGTATTTTTCAATCACCTCATATGCATGTGAAAGCTGGACAATGAATAATGACAACTGAAGAAGAATTAATGCATTTGAATTATGATGCAAAGAATATTGAATATACCATGGACTGTTAGAAGAATGAACAAAACTGTCTTGGAAGAAGTACAGCCAGAATGCTCCTTAAAAGTGAGGATGGAGAGATTTCATTTCACATACTTTGGACATGTTATCAGGAGGGACCAGTCCCTAGAGAAGGATATCATGATTGATAAAGTAGAGGTCAGCGAAAAAGAGGAGACCCTCAATAAGATGGATTGACACAGTGGCTGCAACAATGGGCTCAAACAGCAATGATTGCAAGGGTGGTGCAGGGCCAGGCAGTGTTTTGTTCATCATTTCTTCCGTTCACTTTAGCTACTTGACGTTCAAGAGAAAGTTTCAGAGTCTTCTGACATCAATTTTTTTCCTCTTTTTTCTTTCCTGTATTTTTTATGACTTTTTGCTTTCTTCATGTATAGTGTTCTTGATGTCATCCCACAACTCGTCTGCTCTTCGGTCATTAGTATTCAATGCATCAAATCTATTCTTGAAATGGCCTCTAAATTCAGGTAGGATATACTCAAGGTAGTACTTTGGATCTTTTGGACTTGTTTTAATTTTCTTCAGCTTCAACTTGAACTTACATGCAAGTAATTGATAGTCTGTTCCACAGTCGGCTCCTGGTCTTGTTCCGACTGATGATATTGAACTTCTCCTTTGTCTCTTTAGACAGATATAGTCAATTTGATTCCTGTGCATTCCATCCAGCGAGGTCAGCATGTATAGTTGCTGTTTATTTTGCTGAAAATGGTATTTGCAATAAATAAGTCATTGGTCTTGCAAAATTCTATCACTCGATCTCTAGCATTGTTTCTATCACCAAGACCATATTTTCCAACTACTGATTCTTCTTCTTTGTTTCAAAATTTCCCATCATATATTGATATACTATTATCAATAGATATTGTCTTAGTCATCTAGTGCTGCTCTAACAGAAATACCACAAGTGGATGGCTTTCACAAAGAGAAACTTATTTCTCACAGTCTAGTAGGCTAGACGCCCAAATTCAGGTTGTCAGCTCCAGGGGAAGGCTTTGTCTCCCTGTCGGCTCTAGAGGAAGGTGCTTGTCATCTTCAGTCTTCCCCAGGACTAGGAGCTTCTCTGTGCAGGAACCTTGGGTCCAAAGGACATGCTCTGCTCTTGGTGCTTCTTTCTTGGTCGTATGAGGTCCCCAACTCTCCACTTGTTTCCCTTTCCTTTTATCTCTTACAAGAGATAAAGGGTGGTGCAGGCCACACCCCAGGGAAACTCCCTTTACATTGGATCAGCGATGTGATCTGGGGTAGGGTGGTGTTACAGGCTCACCCTAATCCTCTTTAATGTAAAATTACAGTCACAAAATGGAGGACAATCACACAACACTGGGACTCATGGCCTAGCCAAATTGATACACACATTTTTTGGGGGACACAATTCAATCCATGACAGATATATTTAATTTAATATTTATATATTATTACCATCTAATCTCTCCCATGGAAATTTTCAAAAATGGTCCTAACAATGTCCTTTATGGCAAAAGAATCATGTCTTAAAAGTCCTTCAAACTGGATCAGTTTTTCAATCTTTCCAATGGTGATGCTTTTCTTTATAGACTTGTGGCTTTGCAAAACTTATCATGTCACCCTCCTCATCTAGCATGGGTTCCACTGGCCTGTACTGAGCTGCTGATATCACCGTGACATGGACAACATTTTCATCCTGCTGGGACTCCAACACTCCATGCTGGGCTGCTGTCCCCTCACTATCTTACTTGGTCCCTTTTAATGGTATTTTTGTTTCCGTTATTCCAGAAAGAAGAAAGATAGGAAGTAGAAGCCAAATAGCAATACAGAAAGAAATGCTCGAAGGAGGTTTTTACATTTGAAACGTCTACCAATTTTCTTTCTTTTTGTTACATTTTTGGTTTCCACTAGTATTCTTCTAGTCATATTTGAATTTTAGTGTGATCTAGATTTCTGAAAATATCTCAAAATTTATCTGTTATTAAGGCATGAATAAGAGCAACTCAAGTGTATTTTTAAAAATTACTGCTACATTATAATTGTGTGATCAGATTGTTATTATGACATATATTTGACTTACTGATAAATATATATAGAAGTTTATTACTGGAACACTTGTTTCTTCAGGTTGTTTCTCTGCAATAGTATGAACTTTCATGATATTTTATCTGGAACTACCAAGCTTTATTAGAAGTAGGTGTATCAAATCAGCTAAGTGTATCAAATCTGATACTTTGGGTAGGATGCATAAAGCATGGGAGTTCACATGCTGTGTCATTACTGTAAGTCTGTGTGCTATAAACCCAGGAATTTTCAAAATTCTATTTTACATTATTCCTATCAAAAAAAGAAAAAAAAAAAGATGTGATGTGTTTGCAGTGATAAATGTTGTATTATTTACTTTATAATACAAGAGTTAATGTAAAACTCTGTAACAGAAGAGTTCTTTCATTTTGATTTGGTGTTGATAAGAACTGAAATAATAACTTCACTATAAACAAGAGGGATCACTTAAGTGTATCCAACGAAATACAAAGTGAATTTATTTTCAATTCATCCTTCCCATTTCCCGATCCCCAAATTGCCTCTGGATAGTCTAAGGGGAAGTGTGATGGGAGAAAACTAATAATTTAATGAATTATGTTAAAATATCTTACTTTGTGAATTTTACAGATTTGTATGACCATATGAAAATAATGCCATGATCACTCCAGTTCCTTGGTAGGGGACTGTATAGCTGAAGTACCCTGGAATATAAGCTTCATGGTTACCTGTCTTGGTGGGGCCTGGAGTGGAGTCTCTATTGCTGCACACATCACTGTAACCTTGGAGTGCCTTCAACAGTCATCATATATTTCCTAGGCCCTGTCTTTGCATGACACCACGAGAATCTGACCTTAGATACAGCTTATTCTCAGTAAGTCCATAGCACTTAGGAAGAATGCTAAAAAGGATGCTTCTAGTTTGGTATAAGAAGCAGAGTTTGGGAAGTCTTTTCCATGTAGATGATATACCTCTCTAGTAAATGAAGATGAAATTAAATTCCACTTACATTTTATTGAGAACTGACTACAGGCAAATCATTATATAGGTGACGTGGAAAAACATGGAAGTTAGATACATAATGTGGATTACCTAATGTTACCTGCATAGCATTGCAAAATGATCAATTAAACCTGGCTTAGGTGATTCAATAGAAAATATTATTTTGCAAATCAGGAAATGTAACTTTGCATTTGTAAGCCTTAGTATCTGGAGGCAATGCATCTTCTTGAGATGAATACTTACCAAAGAGTAGATAATGAGTTAACATTTCAAGACTAAAATGATATTGCATTCCAACAACTAATATGTAATGAAATCATTACTGTAGGCCTATAGAGTAGATTTTCTAGAATTTCAATATAGATCATCAAAACTTTGGCATTTAGCTTTCCCGCTTATTTTTTTCCCCCACATCTGTCAGTTTGTTGTACTGTGATGGCTTGCCTGTTGCTGTGATTCTGGAAGCTATGCCACCTGTATTCAAACACCAGCAGGGTCACCTATGGTAGACAGATTTCAGCTGAGCTTCCAGACTAAGACAGACTAGGAAGAATAACCTGGCAGTCTGCTTCTGAAAAAAATTAGCCAGTGAAAAGCTTATGAATAACAGTGGAACATTGTCTGATATAGTGCCGAAAGATGAGCGCCTCAGGTTGGAAGCCACTCAAAATATGACTGGGGAAGAGCTACCTCTTCAAAGTAGAGTCGACCTTAAAGACGTGGATGTATTCAAGCTTTCAGGACCTTTGTTTGCTGATATGGCATGACTCAAAATGAGAAGAAACAGTTTCAAATATCCGTTAATAATAGAAACATGGAACATTCGAAGTCTGAATCTAGGAAAATTGGAAATCATCAAAAGTGAAATGGAACCCATAAACATTGATATCCTAGGCATCAGTGAGCTGAAATGGACTGGTATTGACCATTTTGAATTGGACGGTCATATGGTCTACTGTACCAGGAATGACAGCTTAAAGAGAAATGGTGTTGCGTTCATTGTCAAAAGGAACATCTCAAGATGTATCCTGAAGTACAGCACTGTCAGTGATAAGATAATATCCATACAACTACACGGAAGACCAGACCAAAGAAAAATTGACTCCTTTGAATTATGGTGTTGGTGAAAAATACAGAATATACCATAGACTGTCAGAAGAATGAACAAATCTGTCTTGGCAGAAGTACAGCCAGAATGCTCATTAGAAGCAAGGATGGCGAGACTTCATCTCACATACTTTGGACATGTTATCAGGAGGGATCAGTCCCTGGAAAACGACATCGTGCTTGGTAAAGTAGACGGTCAGCGAAAAAAAGGAAGACCCTCAACAAAATGGATTGACACAGTGGCTGCAACAATGGACTCAAACATAGCAACAATTATCAGGATGGCGCAAGACTGGGTAGTGTTTTGTTCTGTTGTACATGAAGTTGCTATGAGTCAGAAATTACTAGACAACCCCTAACAACAATAGCTCATTTTGTTTCATGTCTTTCCTTTCTCTTAATATAAAAGAGGCAGAATTAAATGTAATAAAATTAAAGGGAAATTTTAAATAAAATACTTACCAAAGAGTAGATAATGAGTTAACATTTCAAGAGGAATTGCATGTTTAGAGAACAAGGCTATTGCCTTATTCTCAAGCTTCCTCAATATTCAAATCTAGAATCTGTTTGGTGAGCTCTGAGGTGATAGTGCTTTATACTCAACACTGCTTGCATTTTAGTTGGGATCCATTTAAGGATTAACCACAACCTGACCATGCATCCCCCAAGTGTCTGTCAATTTGTTGTAGTGTTGGGGCTTGAGTGTTGCTGTGATGCTGGAAGCTATGCCACCGGTATTCAGATACCAGCAAGGTCACCCATGGTGGACAGGTTTCAGCTGAGCTTCCAGATTAAGACAGACTTGGAAGAAGGACCTGGCAGTCTACTTCTGAAAAGAATTAGCCAGTGAAAACCTTATGAATAGTAGTGGAACATTATCTGATATAGTGCTGGAATGTGAGCCCCTCAAGTTGGAAGGCACTCAAAAGATGACTGAGGAAGAGCTGCCTCCTCAAAGTAGAGTTGACCTTAATGATATGGATGGAGTCAAGCTTCTGAGACCTTCATTTGCTGATGTGGCACGACTCAAAATGAGAACAAACATTGCAAACATCCATTAATAATTGGAATGTGGAATGTATGAAGTATGAGTCTAGGAAAATTGGAAATTGTCAGAAGTGAAATGGAACCCATAAACATCTATATCCCAGGCATTAGTGAACTGAAATGGACTGGTATTAGCCATTTTGAATCCGACAATCATATGGTCTATTATGCTAGGAATGACAAATTGAAGAGAAATGACGTTGCATTAATCGTCAAAAAGACTATTTCAAGTGAGACAGTACACAATCCTGGGGAAACCAGCACAGCTTGTACAAGGAAAGGTCATGAAAGCTCCATAGACACATCTAAACTCCCTGAGGGAATGAATTGCTGGGTGGAGGGCAGTGGGGACCATGGTCTTGGGGAACATCTATCTCAATTGGCATAACACAGTTTGTAAAGACAATGTTCTACATTCTACCTTGGTGAATAACGTCTGGGATCTTAAAAGCCTGTGAGCGGCCATCTAAGATAATCCACCGGTCTCATCCCTTCGGGAGCAAGGGAGAATGAAGAGAACAGG
>NW_004444124.1:642341-643932 GCF_000243295.1 Trichechus manatus latirostris | reverse complement strand
AAACCAGTTAATACAACTATTATTCAAATTTATGCACCAACCACTAAGGCCAAAAATGAAGAAATTGAAGATTTTTACCAGGTTCTGCAGTCTGAAATTGATTGAACATGCAATCAGGATGCATTGATAATTACTGGTGATTGGAATGCAAAAGTTGGAAACAAAGAAGGATTGGTAGTGGGAAAATATGGCCTTGGTAATAGAAATGATGCCGGAGATCGAATGATAGAATTTTCCAAGACCGATGACTTTTTCATTGCAAATACCTTTTTTTTACCAACATAAACAGTGACTATACACATGGACCTCTCCAGATGGAATACACAGGAATCAAATCGACTACATCTGTGGAAAGAGGCAATGGAAAAGCTCAATTTCATCAGTCAGAACAAGGCCAGGGACCAACTGCGGAACAGACCATCAATTACCCATATGCAAGTTCAAGTTGAAATTGAAGAAAATTAGAACAAGTCTACAAGGGCCAAAGTACAAACTTGAGTATAATCCACCTGAATTTAGAGACCATCTCAAGAAGAGATTTGTCTCATTGAACACTAATGACTGAAGACCAGAAGAGTTGTGGAATGACATCAAAGACATTATATATGAAGAAAGCAACAGATCATTAAAAAGAAAGAAACGACCAAAATGGATGTCAGAAGAGATTCTGAAACTTGCTCTTGAAAGTTGAGTAGCTAAAGCAAAAGGAAGAAATGATGAAGTAAAAGAACTGAATGGAAGATTTCAAAGGGCGGCTGGAGAAGACAAAGTAAAGCATTATAATGACATGTGCAAACAGCTGGAGATAGAAAACTGAAAGAGAAGAACACGCCCAGTATTTCTCAAGCTAAAAGAACTGAAAAAAAAATTAAAGCCTTGAGTTTCAATAGTGAAGGTTTCTATGGGGAAAATATTAAACGACACAGAAAGCATCAAAAGAAGATGGAAGGAATACACAGAGTCATTATCCCAAAAAGAATTGGTCGATGTTCAGCCATTTCAAGAGGTAGCATACGATCAGGAACTGATGGTACTGAAGGAAGAAGTCCACACTACACTGAAGGCATTGGCAAAAAACAAGTCTCCAGGAATTGATGGAATATGAATTGAGATGTTTTAACAAACAGATGCAGCACTGGAAGTGCTCACTCGTCTATGCCAAGAAATTTGGAAAACAGCTACCAGGCCAACCGACTAGAAGAGATCTATATTTATGCCTATTCCCAAGAAAGGTGATCCAACTGAATGTGGAAATTATTGAACAATATCATTAATATCACACACAGGTAAAATTTTGCTGAAGATCTTTCAAAAGCAGCTGCAAAGTATATTGACAGGGAACTGCAAGAAATTCAGGTTGGATTCAGAAGAGGACGTGTAACCAGAGATATCATTGCTGATGTCAGATGGATATTGGCTGAAAGTAGAGACTACTAGAAAGACGTTTACCTGTGTTTTACTGACTATGCAAAGGCATTCGACTGTGTGGATCATAACAGATTATGGATAACATTGTGAAGAATGGGAATTCCAGAACACTTAATTGTGCTCATGAGGAACCTGTACATAGATCAAGAGGCAGTTGTTCGGA
>NW_004444124.1:615872-636838 GCF_000243295.1 Trichechus manatus latirostris | reverse complement strand
TATACCAGTCTTTTATTTCTTGATTTATTGCCTTGACTTCCTCTCCATATGAAAAATCTATGTCTACATTTTTTAAGTCCCTCTTTTTTGTTTTAATGTTGTCATCTTTTACATATTGACATCTGTTTCTTTATTTTCAGTGTTTTAGCTTTGATTTACTTTTGTGATTTCCCTATCTGAGTTGATGTCTGGTTGCTCTGTCCTGTGTTCTAATCTTGGGTTGTTATCTGATGTTACTGATTTTCTAATCGGAAGACCCCCTTTAGTATTTCACCTAATTTTGGTTTGGTTTTTGCAAATTCCCTAAACTTCTGTTTATTTAGAAATGCCCTAATTTCACCATCATATTTGAGAGACAGTTTTGCTGGGTATATAATTCTTAGCTGGTGGTTTTTTTCCTTCAAGGCTTTATTTATGTCATCTCATTGCCTTCTTGCCTTGCCTGCACAGTTTCTGCTGAGTAGTCCCAGCTTATTCTTATCGACTCTCCCTTGTAGATGACTTTTCATTTATTCCTAGCTGCTTTTTAAATTTCTCCCTTTATCTTTGGTTTTGGCAAGTTTGATTATCATATGTCTTGGTGACTTTCTTTTGAGATTTACCTTATGTGGGATTCGATGAGCATCTTGGATAGATATCTTGTCATCTTTCACGATATCAGGAAAGTTTTCTGCCAACAAATCTTCAACAATTCTCTCTGCATTTTCTGTTTTCCCCCCTGTTCTGGTACTCCAATCACTTGTAGGTTATTCCTCTTGATAGAGTAATTCTTAGGGCTTCTTCATTTTTTTAAAATCCTTTTATCTGATTTTTCCTCAAATAAGTTGGTGTCAAGTGCTTTATCTTCAATCTCACTAATTCTCACTTCCATTGCCTCAATTCTGCTCCTATGACTTTCTATTGAGTTGTCTCATTCTGAAATTTTATTGTCGATCTTCTGGATTTCTGATTTCTGTCTCTCTATGGATTCTTGCAGCCTGTTAAATTTGTCATTATGCTCTTCTCTAATCTCTTTAATTTCCTCTATTGCGTGTTCTGCAGTTTGCTTAATTTCCTTCCTAATTTCTTGAAGAGTTAAGTATATTAATCTTTTGTATTCTGCCTCCAGTTATCCCAAGAAATTTTCCTCCTTTGGAAAATTTCTAGATTCTTTATTTTGGGAACTTACTGAAGCCATTATAGATTGCCTCTTTATGTGATTTGATATTGACTGTTGTCTCTGAGCCATCAATAAGTTATTATATTTATTTATGTTTGCTTACTGTGTCTTAGCTTCTTGTTTGGTTTTGATATGTCATATGAGCTAGTTTGATTATTTGCACCTTCGAAGCTCTAATGTCCTGTCACCAGGTGGTTAGATCTTTTACTGGGTATGTGAAGTCAGGAGTCTGCCCACTCCTCCTGTATGGATTCACCTCAGGTGTCCAGGTAGATAGCCAGCAAGTGTGTGGTGTAGGCTTTCAGTTACAATCCTAGGCAGGCATGAGTGATTGGTGTAGGCCCAGACATCTGGCTGCAGCAGGGGGACACACTCTGAGCAAAGCACTGGGCTGACAGCCACCCCTGAGTGTCCAGGAGGAAGGCATGTCCCTGTTCCCTAGAGCATGTAGGTGGGTAGGCTTTGCAGCTAGACTATGAGCACCTAATGCTGTTGGCTGTAAGAATTGGGGGGCACCTCTTATTCAGGGGCCCTTCTCGCAGGTGCCTAGGTGGCATGGGTGGAGCCACCAGTCCTCAGGCCCCTGATGTGGGTAGCTGAAGACCCTGCTTAATGGGCAGAGCAGTGTCAAATGTCAAGAGCCTGCCACTTCACAGCTGAAACTGTTGAAGTTAGAGTTACAGTATATACCCTGTTGTACTTGTGGTAATGAAGGCCTACGCTGTTGAAATGGGCCCACACATGTCTATGCAGGGGGAAAGGCACTCAGAGTCTGTGGATCCCTTATGCCTGTGCCTAGGCAAAGGAGCTATGCCTACCCTTGGTTCCTGGCTTAGGGGAGCCGTCAGTTTATTTTTTCCCATTTGTTAATTTGTTCACTCTCCAAGGCAGGGAGAATGTCTCAGGGCGTGTGAAAGATCCTACTTCCGGACCAAGGGACTTGGCAATTGCTGAAGCCAGTCCAGGACCCAGTGTAGAGCAGGGAGCAAGGAGGTAAATGGGAGAGAGGTTTTTCCCTAAGGGGGTTGTTTTTTATGTGCAAGATAAGCCATACACAAGTACTTATCGTTTGTGGAGGGCTGCTTCTCACCGGTTCTGGGTGGCCTTGTAGAGTCTCTGGTGCTGGGTCTCCCCCTGTGCGGAAAATGTGGCTCCTGTGCATGGCTGCTTGCCTGCTTCGCTGCTCTGCCCCTAGCTGATCAGGCCTGAAGGGCTCAGGGTCTCACCGGGTCAGGTCTGGCAACTCTTCGCTGCTTCCGAACTGTCTCTCCCTCCCCCTGCCACTCAGTCTGGTTCCTCAAGTCTGCCTTTGATGTTCAGGGCTCCCAGATTGCCATATATAATCGAATCACTTGTTTCTTTGGGTCTTTGTTGTAAGAAGGTCCACTGGAAACGTCTAACTACCCTGCCATCTTGGCCCCACCTGGCAAAGAATATTGAATATACCATGGACTACCAAAAAAATGAACAAATCTGTCTTAGAAGAAGTACAACCAGAATGCTCCTTAGAAACAAGGATGACGAGATTGTGTCTCACATACTTTAGATATGTTGTCAGGAGAGATCAGTCCCTGGAGAAGGACATCATGCTTGGTAAAGGGTAAACAAAAAAGAGGAAAATCCTCAATGAGATGGATCGACACAGTGGCTGCAACAATGGGCTCAAGCATAACAATGATTGTGGGCATGGCACAGTACCGGGCAGTGTTCTTTCTGTTGTACATAGGGTCACTATGAGTCAGAACCGACTCGATGGCACCTAACAACAACAACAAACCATGTGTCTGCTTCCATCACCCTTTCCTAGAATTCTAAAATCGAGCGTTTTCCACATGTACGTGCAGATGAGTCAGAACAGAGAAGAGATGCACAGGGGAGGTAAGGATGCTGAGGACCCTCCGTCGGGCTCAGGAGAAGGCAGGGGAGAGAGCTTCCGTGAATGGAAATGAAGTCTGTGTACAGTACTGAGTCATGGTGCATGGTGTACTGGGCAGCCTGCCTGAGAACCCTCTTACCAGGTCACAGTCCCCACAGACCCTCTCACCTTTTCTTAGGACTTGGTGCCAACACATTTAATATCGGGAGATACAGTCTTTTGAGACATAAGAAATTTCCCTTTTTTTTCCATAGATAATTTCTCTTAATTCAGATTTCCCCAAGATTATAGTTCTCATAAATTTACAGGCCTAGGAATTGGAAGATAATAGACATCTGTGTTTCATCTTAAATGAGACATCTCTGGATCTGGAGTTACAGAAGGCTTTCTCTTTCCCAGGAAACTGCTTCAGGGAAGCAAAGGTATAGACACAAGTGTGAAATTTGAGAATGTACTCTTTCCGTGCAGGGCTGATATTTCATGTGCTCTGCTAAAACGACAGAAGAAACTTCTTATCCACAGAAAGTAGTAATTATATCATAAGTCCTTAATGCCTTATTCTCCACAGAACAGACAATCCCCATTTTCTATCACCTTTAGTAGGGGACTTTATTGTGGGGTCTGAACCTTCAGAGCAAAAAGCTCAGCTCAGCATTGCACCACAGAAGACTCTATATTGCCCCCTGGTGGGTAAAGCAAGAGAAACTCGGTCCCCAAGGACAAAGGAAGATGCACCAGCTAATTGGTTAAGTGATTTCTTTCAGAAGGGGGGAGAAAAAAGCTGGCGCTGTATTAAGTGACTGCAGAGCTGTAAAGTAGAGGACAATTTGGTGCTTCCCTTCTTCAACTGCCCATCTCCCTATTTTATAGTGTCACCTGTTGAGTTTAGGGTCCGTCGTTGTTACTTACTCTAGCCTTCCTTCCCCGGTATGTTCCAGGGGTCCCTAGTCCCTCCCATGTTTAAGGGAGAAGCCACATTTTCCAGCTAACCTTGTTAAAAGATGAGCCTCCATCTCCTCATACACCACCAGGCAGCTGTCTTTCTCTTGACAGCATTCCTCTCAGCCCTGTGTTCTCATTCATGTTGTTGTTGTTGGTTACCTTTAAGTCAGCTTGGACTCTTGGTGACCCTGTGTATAACAGAACAAAATGTTGTCTGGTCTGGCATCATCTTCATAATTATTGGTAATTGGACAATGTTCTATAGTGATCTATAGGGTTTTCATTGGCTAATTTTTGGAAGTAGATTCCCAGGCTTTTCTTCCTAGTCTTAGTCTGAAAGCTCTGCTGAAATCTGTCTACCATGGGCGACCCTGTTAATATTTTAAATACCAGTGGCATAGCTTCCAGCATCATAGCAATACATGAGCCACCACAGTACCACAGACTGAAAGATAAGTGATGGTCTCATCCCTAGTTATCTCAAAGCTCATCCATGCTCTGGATGGTGGTTAGCTAAGAATGAGTCAATGCAACACATAGTACCATATGTTTTCCAATAAAATTTATGCCTCTAACACATATGTAATATTTCTTGAAAAATCAACCTCCTACACCTGCTAATATAATTAAAAGTCATTTCTGTAGCCTAAATTATTAGGAATTTCCCAGTCCTCAGCATCTCTTTGCTTCCAGAGCTTTATTTGCCTTGCTCTTACCAATAGCCCATTGTTGTTATTCAGAAGGCAGTTGTTATAAAAAATGAAACCTTACGTGCTGTGGAAAAAGCCCAGGAAGTTAACAAATTGGGAATCCTGTCTTTTTTTGTTACTTTTACCATCTTTGATTATTGGCACTCCAAGAGCATATTGTCTGTATCTGATAAGAGCAGTTGGCTACAAGGGCATACTGATGAGCCTCAAGTTATGGGTTACATTCTCACCCGGGTAAAGTAACATAATTCTTATTTATGGACACACAGTGCAAACACAATCCACAATAGCCATCTTGGTCACAAGAAAGACTGAATGGCACAGTGACTGTTTCAGCTCAGAGCATTAATGGGGAAATGTTAGGCATCACATTGTATTAATTACATAATCTTTTAATAATAGATTCTTAGACCTGGAAGTGACTTTAGAAATCATCTTGTCCATTCTCTTGCCTAGTTTACTGACCCTCTACAAACCATTTGGATGACTTCTGGGCACCTCTAGGGTTGGGAACCTCACCACCTTGAATGGTTATTTCATCTATAGCTGGGAAGCTGTATTTGTTTCCAGCACATTTGCCCAGTTTTGAGATAGAAAACAAAAGCTCAAGTTCTCTCTTCCTCTGTATCTTCTTCTCTAAATTCCCTAAACCTAGCTTCACTGTGAATCCCAGCAACAAAGGGAGTTCTAGAGTGACAGAATGTTTCTGCAGAGTTGTTAAATGCCACTTTGGCAATAACATGGGGAGAGGAAGAAAAACTATTTCCGACTATGATTACAGTATTATCTTGAGGGTGCTTGTACATGGGAGGATGGGAGGCAGGGTGCTGGGAAAACCTGGTTAGGGTGATTCAGGTTGGGATGATTCAGGATGTTTCATTTCCAGTGAGAATCAGATAGTTGATGAGATGTGCTCAAATGAGTTATGTTCAATGGCAGAGTTCTGATTCTTACCCCATCTTGACTCCTGTTACCTTTGATATTATTTGGGCTTTGGTGCTTAGGTCAACTCTAGAAGGTAGAATGTCAAAAAGGAAATAAACTTCTTGGAGAGGAAAGGCTTTGGGATTTTGGTGATATGGGAAATGCCTGACTGGGAGTAACCAAGGTCACAGGCGCAGCCTGAACTACAGGGTACCAGGGAAAGTAACACTCCTTCCCTTCCCCATTAGGTGGCCATAACAATGATTCATTTATTGAACAAATGCTCTTTGACAGCCTTTTCTGCACCAGGTACACAGCAATATGTGCACCAGGACCACAAAGCTCCTTTTATAAATTTTAAAGTGGATGCTTGCCTAAATTGGCTGTATTTTAGTCATTTGGGAGTGTTAGTCATTTTTGGCAAAGAAAATCATCGTGATGGGTTAGCCAGATACTACAACTTTTTTCAGCATTTGGTAGAAATTACCAGGAAAGTCATGCGAATGAACAACAGAACTTGAAAGAGATAACCATCTTTAAGCTTAAACAGTGAATCCCAAATTAGGTGACCCAAATATGAATGATGAAGGGTGTTGGTTTTCTAAATTCGTTTCCTGAGCTATGCAGTCCTGAAGTGAGAACAGCAACTCCTCCCTCCAAGGCATTCAGATGATGCCTTCTTAGCTAGATAATCCAGCTAGCAGGTCAAAGAGGCTCATTTAGATCTGGTCAGACTGTACGCTATCAGAAGCAGATCCTGAAGCTCATGCCTTCTGTAAAGGAGGAAATAAAAGGAACTCAATTAAAACCCAATAAGTATTCATGAATAACTTCTTAGGACAAGGAAGAAGGAAAACATGGAACCAAAAAACTTGGGCAGCCACGTCCTGTGGCTTCATCTTGGCAATACCAAGAATAATGTTTCCCATAAATTTTACAGAAGTATAACTAGAATGGTCCCCAGTGATGCCTGTCTCCCAATATTCATGCCCTTGTGTAGTTATCTTCCCTTGGCTGTGGGCTGTACCCAGCAATTGACTTCTAACAGATAGAATACAGCAAAAATGAGGGGATGTCACTTCTGAGATTAGGTTACAAAAATATTTTGGTTTTATTTTGCTTGCACTTTCTTTCTGTCTCACTTTCTTACTCTGATGGAAGCCAGATGTCAAGTTGTGAGCTGCCCTGCAGAGAGGCCCATGTGATAAGGAACTGAAAGAGGCCATGAGTCAACAGTGAGGAAGGAACTGAAGCCCTAAATCCACCAGCTTGTGAGGTACTAGATGTTCACAGGATCTGGAACCCAACCTCATGAATGAAATTGAAAGTGATCCTCCCCCAGTTGAGCCTTCAGATGAGACCACATCCCTGGCCAGCTTCCATTGCAGCCTTGTAGAAACCTTGAGTCAGGGGACCCAGCTAAGTCACCCCTGTTTAAGCTGCCAAGTTTTTGGGTAATTCATCACACACAGTAATAAATAACTAATATAACCATAAATGTGTATTTCAATGAATTTTTACGACACCCATATCAATAAATAGAACACTGCCAGTATCCTGGTAGCCCTCTTGTGTCCTTTTCTCGTCACTACCCCTCTTCCAAAGGTAACTACCTGTTGTGGATTGAATTGTGTCCCCCCAAAATGTGTATCAACTTGGCTAGGCCATGATTCCCGGTATTGTGTGGTTGTCTTCCATTTTGTGATCTGATGTAATTATCTATGTGTTGTAAATCCTAACCTCTATGATGTTAATGAGGCAAGATTAGAGGCAGTTATGTTAATGAGACAGGACACAATATACAGGATTAGGTTGCATCTTGAGTCAATCTCTTTTGAGATACAAAACAGAGAAGGGAGCAGAGAAAAGGAGGACCTCCTACTACGAAGAGAGAAGAGCTGGGAGCAGAAAGCATCCTTTGGACGCAGGGTCCCTGTGCTAAGAAGACCCTAGATCAGCAGAAAATTGATGAGAAGGATCTTCCCCCAGAGCTGACAGAGAGAGAAAGCCTTCCCCCAGAGCTGGTGCCCTCAATTTTGACTTCTAGCTTCCTAAACTGTTAGAGAATAAATTTCCCTCTGTTAAAGCCATTCACTTGTGGTATTTCTGTTACAGCAGCACTAGATAACTAACCACTATGTATCTGTCATTTTGTCATACTGTGATGGTTTGTGTGTTGCTATGATACTAGAAGCTTTGCCACTGGTATTTCAAATACCTGCAAGGACACCCTTGGTGGACAGTTTTCAGCGGAGCTTCCAGACTGAGACAGACTAGGCAGGAGGACCTAGCAGTCTACTTCTGAAAAAATTGCCCAGTTAAAACCTTATGAATAGCAGTGGAACATTGTTTGAGTGCTGGAAGATGAGCCCCTCAAGTTGGAAGGCACTGGAAATACAACTGGGGAAGAGCTGCCTCCTCAAAGTAGAGTCAAACTTAATGACATGGATGGAGTCAAGTTTTCGGGACCTTCATTTGCTGATGTGGCACAATTCAAAATGAGAACAAATGTCTCCAAACATCCGTTAATAATCAGAATGTGGAATGTACGAAGTAGGAATCTAGGAAAATTGGAAATAATCAAAAATGAAATGGAACATATAAACATGGATATCCTAGACATTAATAAGCTGAAATTGACTGGTATTGGCCATTTCGAATCAGACAATCATGGTATACTATACCAAGAATGACAAATTGAAGAGGAATGGCATTGTGTTCATCATCAAAAAGAACATTTCAAGATCTATCCTGAAGTATAACACTGTCAATGATAGGATAATATCCATATGCCTACGAGGAAGACCAGTTAATACGACGATTATTTAACCACTAAGGCCAAATGTGAAGAAATTGAAGATTTTTATCAATTTCTGCAGTCTGAAATTGATCAAACATGCAATCAAGATGCATTGATAATTACTAGCAATTGGATTGCAAAAGTTGGAAGCAAAGAAGAAGGATTGGTAGTTGGAAAATATGGCCTTGGTGATAAAACAATGCTGGAGATCACATGATAGAATGACTTTCTATCACATGAAAGAAAGACCAATGACTTCTTCATTACAAATACCTTTTTTCAACAACATAAAAGGCAAATATACACGTCACCTTGCCAGATGGAATACACAAGAATCATATCAACTATATCTGTGGAAAGAGACTATGGAAAAGCTCAATATCATCTGTCAGAACAAGGCCCGGGGCTGACTTCGGAACTCACCATCAATTTCTCATATGCAAGTTCAAGTTGAAGTTGAAGAAAATTAGAACAAGCCCAGGAGAGCCAATGTACAACCTTGAGTATATCCCATCTGAATTTGGAGACCATCTTAAGAATAGATTTGACATGTTGAACACTAATGACTGAGACCAGACGAATTGTGGAATGATGTCAAGGACATCATACATGAAGAAAGCAAGAAGTCATTAAAAAGACAGGAAAGAAAGAAAAGACCAAAATGGATGTCAGAAGAGACTCTTAAACTTGCTCTTGAACATAAAGTAGCTGAAGCGAAAGGAAGAAATGATGAAGTAAAAGAACTGAACTGAAGATTTCAAAGGGCGACTCGAGAGGAGAAAGTAAAGTATTATAATGAAATGTGCAAAGACTTGGAGAAAGAAAACCAAAAGGGAAGAACATGCTCAGCATTTCTCAAGCTGAAAGAACTGAAGAAAAAATTCAAACCTTGAGTTACAATATTGAAGGACTCTATGGGAAAAATATTAAAAGATACAGGAAGCTTCAAAAGAAGATGGAAGGGATAAACAGAATCACTGTACCAAAAAGAACTGATCAATGTTCAACCATTTCAGGAGGTAGCATATGATCAAGAATCAATGTTACTGAAGGAAGAGGTCCAAGCTGTACTGAAGACGTTGGCAAAAAACAAGCCTCCAGGAAATGATGGAATACCAGTTGAGACTTTTCAACAAATGGATGCAGTGCTGAAAGTGCTCACTTGTCTAAGCCAAGAAATTTGGAAGAAAACTACCTGGCCAACCAACTGGAAGAGATCCATATTTGTAACCATTCCAAAGAAAGGTTATCCAAACAGAATACAGAAATTTTTGAACAATGTCATTAATGTCACACACAAGTAAAATTTTGCTGAAGATCATTCAAAATTGTTGCAGCAGTACACTGACAGGGAACTGCCAGAAATTCAAGCCCAATTCAGAAGAGGAAGTGGAATAAGGGTTATCATTGCTGATGTCAGATGAATTATAGCTGAAAGCAGAGAATACTAGAAAGATGTTTACCTGTGTTTTATTGACTGTGCAAAGGCATTTGACTATGTGGATCATAACAAATTATGGATAATATTGAGAAGAATGGGAATTCCAGAACACTTAATTGTGCTCATGAGAAACCTGTACTTAGGCCAAGAGGCAGTCATTTGAAAAGAACAAGGGGATACTGCATGGTTTAAAGTCAAGAAAGGTGTGCGTCAGGGTTGTATCCTTTCACCATACTTATTCAATCTTTATGCTGAGCAAATAATCTGAGAAGCTAGACTATCTGAAGAAGAACAAGGCTTCAGAATTGGAGGAAGACTCATTAACAACCTGCGATATGCAGATGACACAACCTTCCTTGCTGAAAGTGAAGAGAACTTGAAGCACTTACTCATGAAGGTCAAAGACCACAACCTTCAGTATGGGTTACCCCTCAACATAAAGAAAACAAAAATCCTCACAACTGGACAAATAAGCAACATCATGATAAACAGAGAAAAGACTGAAGCTGTCAAGGATTTCATTTTGCTTGGCTCCACAATCATCACTCACGGAAGCAGCAGTCATGAAATCAAGACACATTGCACTGGGCAAATCTTCTGCAAAAGACCTCTTTAAAGTGTTAAAAGGCAAAGACATCACTTTAAGTACTAAAGTGTGCCTTACCCAAGGTATGGGGTTTTCTATCACCTCATATGCATGTGAAAGCTGGACAATGAATAAGGAAGACCAAAGAAGAATTGATGCCTTAGAATTATGATATTGGCGTAGAATATTGACTATACCATGGACTGCCAGAAGAACAAACAAATCTGTCATAGACGAAGTACAGCCAGAATGCTCCTTAGAAGCAAGGATGACCAGATTTTGACTCACATACTTTGGACACGTTATCAGGTGGTATCAGTCCCTGGAGAAGGACATAATGCTTGGTAAAATAGAGGGCCAGTGAAAAAGAGGAAGACCCTCAGTGAGGTGGATTCACACAGTGGCTGCAAAATGGGCTCAAGCATAACAATGACTGTGAGGATGGCGCAGGACCGGACAGTGTTTTGTTCTGTTGTTCCTAGGGTCTCTACAAGTCAGAACCGAATGGAGGGCAACTGACAACAAGGGATAACTAAGACAGAATTTGGAAGTGGGAGTGGGGTGCTGCTCTAACAGATACCTAAAATGTGGAAGCATTTTTGAAACTGTGAATGGGTAGAGGCTAGAATAGTTTTAAGGTGCCTAATAATAAAAGCCTAGATTGCCTTGAAGAGAATGTTGGTGGAATTATGGGTGTCAGACAATTCTGGTGATGGCTCAGAAGAAAGTTAGGAGAGCTGTAACAACAGACACGGTGCAAATGGTGAGAAGCAGCTGCAGAGAAATGGCAGCAGCAGAACCAGGAGAGTGGTGTGAGACAGCATGGGAGCTGACCCAATGGAGCGAGAGAGCTGAGTGCTTTTGGGCAGGAGGCTTCCTGGCAGAGGTGGTGTGTCTGGGCACTTGTCAGAGGAGATAGACTGGCTGCCCCATGGAGTGAGAGACCTGAGTGTCTTTGGGTCTAGGCTTACTGGTAGAGTAGGGTGCCTCCAGGCACTTATCTGTGGAGCGAAAGAGCTTTGTAACACTTGCTGGTGCCCGAGAGGTGGAGGTGCTGAGAGGCCAGGAAACCAGTTAGCAGGAGCTGAAGAGACAAGGAGCACAGGCAGCACAGTTGCCTCAGTCTCAAAGGGAGGGGCCATAGCTTCCTGTGTTTCAAAGAGTCAGATCTTCACCAATACAGTTCTGGAGTGTGGGGCTGACGTTTAAAGTGCCAGGGGGATGGGGCCAGATCTGCTGCCCAAATCTGAGGGGGCAAGGCTGCCATGCCCCAGGGGCAGAAGAATGAGGCCTCCTGGGGCCGATAGGGTGAGGCCTTCACTCAGATGGGCTAGGAGAATGGGGCTGCCCTATGCTGAGGGAGCAGAGTTGCTGTTCCTGTGGGCCTGGAAGGCAGAGCTGAAGCCCAGGGCTGAGGGACTGCCACCCAGAATCCAGAAGGCATGGCCAACATCCATAGTCTGGAGGGCACAGCCATTGCCTAGATGGTCTCAGAGAATAGAGGATTATTTTCAAGCCTTGAGAGCAAATGTAAATTGTTTTGCTGGGTTTTTAACTTGCTTAGTGCTCGTTATTCCTTTTTTCCCTCCAATTTCTCCCATTTGAAATGGAAATGTCTACCTTGTGCCTGTTCCACCATTGTACTTTGGAATCAGATAAGTTGTCTCCTAGATTTCACAGATGAAGAGGAATTTTGCCCCAGGATGGAATTTGTAGTTGGAGTTGATTTAAGACTTTGGGATGAATGATAGGGTGAATGTGTTTTACATGTGGCAAGGACATTAATTTTGGGGGGGGGGGAGCAAAGGGCAGAATGTTATGGATTGAAATGTGTCCCCCAAAATGTGCATCAACTTGGCTAGGCCATGATTCCCAGTATTGTGTGGTTGTCCTACATTTTGTGATCTGATGTAATTACTTATGTATTGTAAATCCTAACCTCTATGATGTTAATGAGGCAGGATTAGAGGCAGTTATGTTAATAAGGCAGGACACAATCTACAGGATTAAGTTGCATCTTGAGTCAGTCTCTTTGGAGATATAAAACAGAGAAGGGAGCAGAGAAGAGGGGGACCTCCTACCACCAAGAAAGAAGAACTGTGAGCAGAATGCATCCTTTGGATCTGGGGTCCCTGTGCGGAGAAGCTCCTAGACCCAGGGGAAGAATGATGACAAGGACCTCCCCCCAGAGCCGACAGACAGGATGCCTTCCTCTAAAGCTGGCACCCTCAGTTTTGACTTCTAGCTTCCTAAACTGTGAGAGAATAAATTTCTCTCTGTTAAAGCCAACCACTTGTATTTCTGTTATAGGAGCACTAGATAACTAAGACACCAACATCCTGAAATTTAACTCCATAGACTACTTTTGCCTGTTTTTGAACTGTAATTGAATGGAATCATATAGTATGTGTTTTTTTCATGTCTGGGTTCTTTTGCTCAATGTAAGGTTTCAGTTCTTTTGTACTATCATATTCTATATTATATTGTATTTTATGTATGCATTTATTTTATATTATGTTGTATCTTTTAGTCTCATTGATGTGTATTATTCTGATGTATGAATATACCACAGTTTATTTATCAACTCTATTGCAGCAAAACATTTGGGTTGTTTCCATTTTGGGGAGGTATTTTGAATGCTATGAACATTTGTATATTTTGGTTAAAGCTATTTCTGTAGGAAATATACCTCAAAGTAGAATTACTGGGTCATAGTATGTGTTCATGGGTTTTTTTCAACAGGTGGTATGTGTTCAAATGTAGTTAAAAATCCAAACCAAACCAACTGCTGTCAAGTCTATTCAGACTCATAGCAACTGCAGAGGACAGAGTAGAACTGCCCTATAGGGTTTCCAAGGCTGTAAATCTTTATGGAAGCAGACAGACACATCCTTCTCCTGCGGAGTGGCTGTTGGGTTGGAACCACTGACCTTTCGGTTAGCAGCTGAGTGCTTTAACCACTGCACCACTAGGGCTCCTTTTCAGATATAGTAGATAGTGCCAAATAGTTTTCCAAAGTGGTTGTACCAATTTACAAGCTTACCAGCAATGTCCAAGATAAATCTTTTATCTATTTTGACAGGACTCTGCTGATTCTCAACTTAGCACAGGACCAAGTATGCCACGGGATTTTAATGGAATACTTTATGTGTATGATAATAATAATAACAGTAAAGGTAACCTTGTGAATACCTAATTATCTGATGTATGATTTAAAAAAAATCAAGATATAGCAATTCTCTTATTATTGGTTATTGTTTTATGTATATTGAACACTAACAGAACAGGACATTAAGCCCTTGTTAGAATACATAGATACCATACTTGTCCTTAAATTAGATTTTTTTTGAAAAAAAGAGATAACCAGGACTAAAGACAAGAAATGGTTGACGTAGAATGCTTTTGTATTATGTTTCCAATATTTAGGTAATTTAAGTGAGCTCAGGCTTTTTGTTAACTTAGATTTCCCAGGCAATGGTCTTCATTTTCTGCTTAACGTTGCTAGATATCGCTGAAGCCTATTGTTTTCATCCTAGAGAGAGGTTTAATTTTATTATACCTATTTTTCAATTTTGTGTTAGTAATAATATTTTGTTGATCTATATGGGTATTTAGTGTTGTGCACTCGATAAAGCTAACTGGGATATTACTGAAGATACCTAGCATTTCTTTTTAATGATCAGCATAAAAGGCAGATTCCTTTATTGGAGTCATAATTTTGAATTCATGTTATAGCCAAGACAAGAGAATAATACTCATGAGCTTAGCCTTGTATCTACAATTAAAGTAAAATACAAAGAAGCAAGTTTGGTAGCAGCAGACCAACACCATGGGCATGTCAGCCTTGACAGGCTTGGTTAGGGTAGTGAAATGCTTGGTGGGGGAATGTCCTTGCTTCCATGACATTGTCATCTGGAGATCTCCAGAAGTTATAGATGTCCAAATTTGCAATATGGGAAATATTAGCCATAAGAGACTAGCACCAAAAACAGTAAAGGCTAAGCAAATGAAAAAAAAATATTATTAAAAGTAGGAGAATGAACATACCATTATGGTAGGAAACAATTTGAAATTTACATCAAACACTGCGGCTCACAATATGAGGGCATAATATAAGGATATTGTGTCCCAGGTTTAAGAATCCCTCTTCTAAAGAAAGGCGTAGGATGACAAATCAGGTGCTCTTCTACTTTCTGAGAGCTGTGCAGTGCTGATTAGCACAACAAAGAACGAGGAGGATATGTGAGAGATGAGGATATGCCAGTGCATTCTCTTGGGTCCTCAGGGAAATCACCTGGATATGGACCTTCTGTGGGTCCTTGACAGTGTTCTGATGGAAGGATCTGCAAAAAAAGTTGGGCCCCAGTTGTGATCCAAGGGCCTTGTAGATCAGAACCTGGGCGAGAGAATGGCTAACTCATTATGGCCACTGGTGAGTGATAGGGACTTATTTCTAGAAGGCAAGACTCTATTCTAGGGTCACTGGCATCAATCATGGACAAAGGGTGACTAATTTCCTGCTTCTATGACTGGTTTCTGACTCATCTGAAACTCCTGGTTTTAGGCCATTATTGGTCTTACCTGTTATAGTGGCTGCAAATTTTGGGTTTAGATATAACTGACATAAAAATAAATTACTTTATTCTATTTTGTTTCACATAAAAACTAGTTGCTGTTGAGTCAACTCTGACTCAAGGCAACCCCATGTGTGTCAGAGTAGAACTGTGCTCCATAGGGGTTTCAATGGCTGATTTTTTAGAAGCAGATCACCAGGCCTTTCTTCTGAGGTGCCTCTGGGTGGACTTAAACCTCCAACCTTTCAGTTAGCAGCTGAGCGCATTAACTGTTTGCACCACCCAGAGACTCCTTGTTTCACATAATTAGAGTTAAATTGGTGTAAACCTGGTGTAAATCAAGGCATTTTTGAATGTCCAGGGGGAATAATAGAATCTAGGCTCATGACAGAATGCTAGGCCATTTCAGGGACTTCAGTTTGTGGGGAAGCTGGGTTCCTGGGGGTGGTGGAGGACCTGACATGTCTTTGAGGTTCACAACCGGATGGCTTCATTTCCTAAATCTTCATAAGAAAGGAATGCTATCCTCATTGGGCCCTCTCTCCCTCATCTTAAAGTTATCCCTAATGGCATTTAACTAAATCTTTATGGAGATGAAGGAGTTGAAGGGCCCAGAAAACCATGGCTTAAAAGGAAGAGTTAAAGGAATTGGCAAGATTTAAACAATTAGACTTGGAAGTCCACATGCTAGATCCCTTCAAGTATGTGGAAGGTTAGAAGAGCAACAAACAAACCATATCTATATGTATCTATTTGCATATCTATATCTATCTATCTAATCTATCTGCATATATATCTATATCTATCTAATCTTTCTCCATATATATCTGTATATATCATCTATCTATTTTTCAGAAAGAAAAGGTGATCTTTAAAAACACTGAGCATTGCATTAGAGAAGAGAATAGCATTAAAATCAGCAAGTTGCTTTTTTCCTGAGATTATTAGGCTAAGTGATCTGGTTATGCCTCACTACATTACAAACTACCTCAAACTTAGTCATTTAAAGCAACAATGATTTTATCATGTCTTATAATTCCATGGGTCAGGAATTTGGGCAAGGCCTGGCAGGGTGGGTCTTCTGCTCAAGGTGGCATTGACTGAGGTCACTTAATGGTGTCCAGCTGGTGGATGGACCCATCTGGAGTGCCCAAGATGATTTTGTTATCATGTTTTGTGCCTTAGAAGGGATGACAGGAAGGTTGGGCTCAGGTAGGACTGTTCATGGTAGCATCTCCACGTGGCTTCTCCAGCATGGCGGTCTCGGGGTAGTTAAACTTTTACATGGAAGCTCAGGGCTTCTGTGGAGCGGATTTCAAGAGATAAGCAGTGGAAGCTACCAGTCTCCTAAGACTTGGGTCTGAGAACTGGCAGTGTTATTTCCACCACATTCTATTGATCAAAGCAGTCACGGAACCTGCCTAGAAGCAAGGGGAGGAGACAAGAAACGGACATCTTTCAATGGAAGAGTGTAAAAAATCTGTGATCATTTATAATTTGCCACCTTAAGAAAACAAATTCTAAATCTAAATGCAACTTTTTTCATGCTGTATTTTCCCACTTTTTAAACTTGCTCAAACCCAGATAGAAAAGAACCCTCTTTGTGTTACTGGCTCTTGTTTTTGCTAACAAGAAATACTCATTAAGGTCCCCTATGTTGGAGCCCTGGTGGCGCAGTGGTTAAGAGCTGCGACTACTAACTGAGAGGTCGGCAGTTCAAATCCACTGACTGCTCCTTGGAAGCTCTATGGGGCAGTTCTACTCTGTCCTATAGGGTCGCTAAGAGTCAGAACTGACTTGACGGAAATGAGTTTGGTTTGGTTTTTACGTCTGAGTTAGTTTCAGGGCTAGTGAATCATTGCTTATATAATTACTTAAGTCCTAAAGCAATGATTAGGGTGAACATTAATGGGAGTTCATGAATTGCATCAGCAGCCAGCTTACCAAGCATCTTTTTTAGAGATCCATTGTCTTTAGAGATAGAAAATGCTTAGTGTAACTCCTGGCAATTAGGGTGAGCGTAAGTTCCTTGTTCTCCTTCCTCTGCAACTGAGGTATTTTGTCTTTTCCGTTATATATGTGCTTGTTTTTATAAAATGATTTTGGATAGACACAAGTTTTTTTCTTTAAATATTGTTTTCATTCTTCTACAGACACCTAAGTACTTATGAAGGTAAAACTGAGTCTAAATGAGTTGAGATGCTGAAAACAGAAGGCAAAACTTGCTTTAAGGTGGGAAGGAAGTTCTCCAGTTGATTCCTTGGGTACTGAGTTGGAGAGCTTTTCCTTTAAAAGAGACATGAGGGTGGTCCCTAATCTCTAGCATGATGCCTGATGTTTAATAAATACTTGTTGAATTCATGCTTGCATGCATACATTAGTGAATAGATGGCTAGAAGGATGGTTGAAAAAAAGGATGGATAGATGGTTGAAATGATGAATGACTCTCTAGATGGCGAGGGGATAGGGATGGCTGGTTGGTTAAAAAGGTGAACGGGTGGATGGTTGGGCTGGTTGACTATTTATTAACTTTACAATGGCATTGGATGGGTGTTCATAAACAACGACCTTCCATGTGGGATTTTGTGACTTTTGAGTGTCAAAGAGTCTAGCACAAACTCCATTTTCTTCCAAATTCTCATTATAAATTGCAAAACATTTTTATTTGTTGTTATATGCAGATCTTTGAAGAGGCTTGAAGTTGGTTTTTAATTCAACATTCTTAAAATTCTGGGGAGAAAACAGATTTAAAGAGTATACCTGTTGCCATCTAGTTGATTCCAACTCATAGCGATCCTATAGGACAGAGTAGAACTGCTCCGTAGGGTTTTCAAGGAGTGGCTGGTGGATTTGAACTGCTGACCTTTTGGTTAGCCACTGAACCCTTAACCACTGTGCCACCAGCTCTCCATTTAATGAGTATACAGTATATGGTTATTCGGAAACCTTGGTTAGATTTTATTGCCAGCTCCTACACCCAGATTGATTTGCCATGATATGTGGCTTCCTAGGCCTTATCAGGTTCTTCATCAACAGTTTGGTAATAATTATGTTTACCTCCTTTACAAGGTTGATTTGAGGTTAAATTATTTGAAATATATATTTGCATATATGTAGTTAATTTATATATATAATATTTATTGATCTATTTGTCCATCTGTCTATCTAGAGTTGTGAGTGTATTATTGTTAAGGTTTGTTTGCTACATTCCCTAGAAGTACTTTCTGGTAACACTAAGTATTGTTACCCTACTTTTGTCATTGAAAGTCTAAACACAAATAAGGATTTGTACAGAAACACAGAGGATTAGCATAGGCAGAAACTAGAATTCAGGGTATTTTCTAAGACACATTGCTTGTTAGCATTGCTAAAATATGATTTTTAGAGCCATTGCATTATTACGCAATGTGCAAATCCCAGTGTCAAAGGGATGGGCTGGTTCTAAGGCAGAGATGGCAAATGGATTTCATCTCGAGTGGCAACTCCAATCAGTTAGTAGTAGCTGTCTGGAGAACTGTGTTGAGGATATTAAAGTCCAGTCTGAGCTGCATTTGATCAGTGATACCTGCCATGAATATAGGATGCCCTATACATATTTGCCATGTATTTGCCATCTCCCTTCTAAGACCATAACTGGTGTTCACTATGATAGGTATCCATGCAGCATTGTCTACTGATATACCATAATGATTTATGAGCTCGCTCAAGAGAAAGTATCTATGGAGATTTTACAGTTTCTGGAAGCTGGTTTTTGAACTAAATATGCAAACTTCTTCCTTCGGTGAACGTGGTTAATGACATGGAGACAGAGAAGTGAGGGAAACTGTTACATCAATACCTATTAGAGTAATTCTCTTTAAAGGAGAAATGTTTGTCTTCCTATCCAGGGTAGGCTGTCTACCCTTGAGGGAGGAAGGTTTTTTGAACAGTTGCAGCTAGTATTATGTTATGCTGAAAATGAAGAGAGCTCCCTTCTGTGTGGACGCAAACACAATCAGATTAACTTTATTTTAAGCTTCTATTACATCTAGTTAATAAGAATACATGAAGCCAAGCCAGTTTAACAGTCTAGCAAAATACATGTCATTTTAAAATTGGCTATTGGAAAGCTTGGAATACCACGAGATTACTTAATAGAATTAGGTATGATGCACCTATAGTGAGAACCAGCTGATCCTCATAGATTCCTGGTGGCAAAGGCTCAGGAACAGCCTCAAAAAACAGTCTCAAAGGCCTAAAACTGTGGTTATACTGACCAGGGCATTCTGCTCTGGCTTTCCTCCAGCTTCCTTCCTACTGTCCATTTTTTGCAAAGAATCATAATCTAGCAACCTAAATCACACCCTAGGCATATCAGTGGGAAATGTTGACCATAAATCAGCCTTGCAAATAAATACTAGGCAGCCTTGTCTCCTGGAGACTTGGTGTATAATACAAACGCTGTCAGCATCCTCTGGCACTGGGTCTGAACCCACTGGCTATCTGCAAGGCTGATCCCATATTACTTTTCAGCCCCTGGGTGCTTAGCTGAGGTCTTGACACGGGGCATATGAAGGACAAGAGAGAATTAGTGGCTGCCAGTCCTCGCACATGTCTGCTCACTAAATCTTTTAGCTCCTCCATTATGTTGGGCTTGTTCTTCCTCTGCCAAAGTAGCTAGGCCTGCACTGGTGTGCAAAGGAGATGATTCCAGAGAGAGAGATGAAGTACAATCACAAATTAAGGAGACTAGTTCCTCATCCCTCCTATCCCAAACCAGCCTCATCACTTCCAAGTACTGTATCCCAGAAAAGGTTAATGTAAAGGATATTGGTTCCTGCTGATCAGGCCACAGCGTGATGGCTCCTATAAAATGCTCCATAAAACTACATTATTTAATAGATTCGAGTATTGCACCTGCTTTCTTATCTCCTCTTAGGTGATTAAGTTTCCCACAAATGCAATTTGTTAATCTGGGGCCACATCTTTTCACAAGGTAAATCTGTGAAATTTGGCAGGCAGTCACTTTGCTGCAGGTGTGAGATAAAAGACCTTTCCCTGGCTTTGCCAAGAAGAAAAATGATGTTGTGCTCAATTCGTGGGAAAAAATATTCTGACACAGAGGGTAGAGAAAAGGGAACAGAGTTCAACAGCCCAAATCATGTGCTTCCCTCCCTTTTGGGGAATGTGTTACCCCTAAGAGGCTGAGTAAGGAACCAGAAGTCTTGTTTTAAAAGAGGCCTGGTATAGGGCAAACCTCCTGCTAAGGGAAGTCTTCTGATATTTGGTGAATTTGCAGCCATTTGTGATGATAAATGATGATTTTTACTCTTATGAGCTATGAGAGCTTAATTAAAACTAATGCTCAGAATCCTTTGCAAGTTGGCAATTAAAAACTGACTTCCATGCTGAATAGCCTGGGTTTGAGAAAGTATATCTTGCAACACACGGTACCCCTACTCTGGGGTCTTACCCATTGCTGTTTGAGCCTTTGCACCTAAGTTAAAGCAAGAGCTGACAATTTGTGTGTTAGAATGTCCTTGGCCAAGACTGCAAGAGGCCAAGTGCCTGGTGCACCTCAGCCTCCGGTGCATTTACTCAGAAGGTCGTCTTTGAATCACCACGTCCAGCTCGCCATACACGTGTCTCAGGGTGTCACTGGTCATGCTGGCTATAAGCTTCCGAGGGCCAGAGACCCAAGGCTGGCACACTTCTTCCCACTGCACGGTGGTGTTGGGCCGGATTTCACTGGAAGAGTGGAAGAGAGAGGACAGACAGGTGTTATTCCCTGGAGGGGCAGATCCAGTTTCCCACTTTGGTCAGGCAGCAGTGAGAACCCCTGTGAGCCACTGCTCTCTCTTTTTTCTTTTTTTTTTTCAATATTTTATTGTACTTCAGGTGAAGGCTTACAGAACAAATAGTTTCTCATGAAACAGTAGTACACATGTTGTTTTATGACACTGGTTAACAGCCCC
>NW_004444124.1:538445-608775 GCF_000243295.1 Trichechus manatus latirostris | reverse complement strand
GAAAGGTTAAAGAACCGCAAAGTTCCCAGGGATCCCACCGATGCAGCTATGAGGTCTGGGGAAGTCGCTCTCAGGTGTCGCAGCACAGCCTGGCCAGAAGGTGCAGAGGCATACAACACCTGGTATTCAGGGATCAGAAAGAGAAGCAAGATATAGACAGACGAGAAACTGAGCAATGAGGAAAGACAAAAGGGAAAAAGAGGGAAAAGAAAACAAAACAAATAAATAAAAATAACAAGAAAGGCCCCCCAGAAAAACACGAAAAAAAAAAAAGCCAACGAAAAAAGAAATGTCCTCAGGGATCCCTCTGCCCTTCTGTGGAAGCCGAAGGGGAGTCTCCCTGGCTCGCATCTCCACCTGGCCAGAAAGGGCTCCCAACTCAAGAAAAGGAAAAGAAAACAGACAAACCATTCAAAACGAAGAAAAGCCCTGGGATCCCACCAGCATGGTAGCCCAGACCGGGAAGCAGCTCCACACTCGAATGGAGCTCTGCAGCCCCTCAGGAAAAAGCAAAGATGGCACACGGAGCCAGGCACTTGAGCGAAAGGAGGGGGAGGTGACGAGAGGCAAGCAAGAAATCCGAAGAAGCAGAAAAAAAAAAAAAAAAAGCAACACCAGCAGCCAACAAATGACACTCAAAGAGCCAGCCAATGCGGGCTGGTGTTTCTGGACAAGAGACTGTGTCCGTGGGAAGCAGAGGAGGCCGAGTGTGGGTGAAGAAGTGTGGAGAGTGGGAAAGCACATATCACAAATTGCCAGCGCTCTGGAGCCCCTCAGGAAGAAGCAAAGATGGCACACGGAGCCAGGCACTTGAGTGAAAGGAGGGGGAGGTTGCGAGAGGCAAGTGAGAAATCAAAAGAAGCAGAAAAAAAAAAATGCAACACTAGCAGCCAACAAATGGCACCCAGAGAGCCGCCCGCTTGGGTGTGTGGAATCCAAGCAGCTGGTGCCTCCCGGTCAAGAGACCGTGGCCACGGGAAGCAGAGGAACAAACGAACAAAAGCTCTGGGATCCCACCAGCATGGCAGCCCATACCGGGAAGCAGCTGCACACTTGAATGGAGCCCTGCAGCCCTGCAGGAAGAAGCAAAGATGGCACTCGGAGCCAGGCACTCCAGCAAAAGGAGGGGGAGGCAGCGAGAGGCAGGTGAGAAATCAAAAGAAGCAGAAAAAAAAAAGCAACACTAGCAGCCAACAAATGGCACCCAGAGAGCCACCCGCTTGGGTGTGTGGAATCCAAGCAGCCGGCGGTTCCCAGTCAAGAGACTGTGGCCGCGGGAAGCAGAGGAGCCCGAGCCGGGGTGAAGAGGGGTGGGGGGTGGGAAAGCGCACACCGCAAATTACTGGCTGTTTTGTCTCCCACTGGACGCTCCGTGAGGCTGCTTTCACGTACCCCCGTTTGCTGGTCTCTGATAGGAGTCCAAGATGGTGGATCCGCGCTGTGTTAGCTGGTAGGGGACCTCTCCATGAATCTCTCCTCGCTCTCCGTTCTCTGTCAGTATTCTCACTCCATTTGGTGCTTGGCTGAGTTCTTTATCTCTTCATTTGATGTTCTAGGGTTTCAGGATTGTTGCATTCTCCGTTTGGCTTAGTTTTTCGGATCTTTGCTGTGGAGGGACGGCGTGGTGCTTCTGCCTAGAGCGCCATCTTGCCGGAACCTCTCGCCACTGCTCTCTTTTTCTCAGTTTATAGTGGCGAAAGGGCACAAGGGCCTGGTTGGCTGGTTCTGTAAATTCCAACACAAACGAGGCCCCTTCCTGATGCTCTGTCAGAGCCCTCAGCGACATTGCTATTGGCCATGGTTCCTTCCACTGACCTTCCAGTAGATGTGTCCATCCATGGTGGGGAGTTGGGGTGAGCCCCTTGCAGCCATGTGCCAGCTGAACTCGAGCTTGTCCCCCAGCCCTCCCCATCAGCCTCACCTGTATGACCTACCTTCTGCCTTGCTCATATTTAGCACTCTACTTGCCTCCTGGGTTAGAGTCCTATCTGAATCCCCCAGCTGCCTTCACTGAGGACATGACACCCAAATAAGCTCTTGTCAATCCTCTTGGGAGAGACCTTGTCCCCAAGCCCAGCAGCTGGAACATCATACTACCTGCTGCCATCTGACTTTCTATCTTCATGTAACCCTTCATGTAATCCTGTTTCCACCACTGGGTCCCTCCATCCATGCACCTTCTACTACTCAACTGTGGCCACCAGTACCCTAGTGCATCCTAATAACTGGGCCAGCCTTTCCTGGTCCCAGTGTTCTCCTCATCCTCCCCAGCCCATGCTCATAAGCCTCAGGGCCAAACTCAGTCCCTGGATGGCTGAGATCATCAGGCTCAGGGAGATTGAGGTTTCTTTGGGGGTGCTTCACATGTGTCATCCCTTGTAAGCCTCAGGAGGAAGATAGCATATGCATGTTTCATATGTGTGATAGCCCCACAAGGTAGATACTATTCTATACATTTTATAATTAAGAAAATTGGAGAGTTAAACAAGTAAAGTAACTTTTCCAAGATTTATATGGTTGGTAAATCAGCGGAGGTGAGATTTGAACCTATGCTTATCTGATTTCCAGACCAATACAGGCAGTCCCTGGGTTATACATGAGAGCTGTTCCTAAGTCTGCCTTTTAGTCAAATTTGTAGATAAGTCAGAACAGGTACATACGGTTCTTATTTAGCATCAGTTAGTCTAATGTTTTCTTAGTGTATAGTAAACATTTTACCTTTCTATGCATATAAAACACTTAATAAATAGTTCCAAACTGCCCAATGTTTTCATGAGTGTCACAAAGTAGTGTGTGCATTTGTTATTATGAGGCATTGTGTGAATTTAACTTAAAATTTTAATATAATAGGCTTTATGACAGTCCGTTCTTAAGTACCAGTTAATCGTTTAAGTCAGACGTTTGTAACCTGAGAACTGCCTGTACTTTTCCTACTAATGCAGATTGTATTTCACCTTTTCTGACCACTGTGCTTACTTTTTCACGTTTTTATTTCTCAAGGAAGAAGATGTCCCTTTTCTTCAGTACTAAGAGCTTTCTGCAAGGTGTTGTTCTTTGAGAATTCCTAGGGTCTGCTTTCTGGGCCCCAGGGATGGCATGTGTTGGCTGGTCTACCATGGACCTCTGGGCCTGGCTATTTTCATGGAATTATTAAGACACAGCATATCAGACTTGGAAGGGACTTTAGAAATCACTTAGTCCAACTGTCCCGTTTAACAGATGAGGAAACTGAGATCCTAAAGAGCCTAGGGAATTGTCTAAGGTCACTCAGCCCAATGACCCAGATAGTGGAAGAGCTGGAGTTAGAGCCAGCTGCGTGTTCTTTCTAGGTTCAGCTAGTACGATAGAGTTTTTTCTATTTTTGAATTTCATGAAAACCTAAAGGCCAAGAAGCAAAATGAGAGATTTGCTGCGTGACAAAAGAGTTGGCTGCCTCCCCACAGTGCAATCTGTTCCACGTGCTTGGTACAATGTAGCGTTTGTTACAAATAGGAGTAGTTCAGATGTAAACCCAGCTGGTTCTCAAAGTTACTTTACGATTGCTGAAATTGTTGCCCACTCAATTTGTATTTCAATGGATTTGGGACATAAGAAACCAGTTACCATTGAGCTTACTCTTACTCATGGTGACCCCATGTGTGTCAGAGTAGAACTGTGCTCCATAGGGTTTTCAATGGCTGATTTTTCAGAAGTAGTGCCAGGCCTTTCTTCTGAGGTGCTTCTGGGTGGACTCAAACCTCTAGCTTTTCAGTTAGCAGCTGAACACATTAAACATTTGCCACACCCAGGGACTGTATATAAAGCTTCTGTACATAACTAACAGTTTGGGGTGCTTAGAAGTTATGAAAATGGAAATTTTGATATATCTGTAATGATTAATACCAAGTGAAAATTGACCTTGTTTCTACTATATGATAAATTTGGTTATCAAAATGAACACTATTATATGTGAAGTTTATTTTAATGGATATATCTGCCTGTCAGAGCTTTTTAGAGAAAAAAGCAAATTGGGGTGAATGCATCCATTTTAATTGTAAAAAAATCAAAGACATTGCTATCTAACTAGCATGCCATGAGTGTGTGTCTATATAATGAAATGCTGTGTAGTGGTTAAAAGCATGGGCTCTGGAGCCAGAAAACTTGGACTCAAAACCTGACTCTCCCACTTCCCAGCTATGTAGTCTTAGGAAATTTATTGTACTTCTTTAAGCCTCAGTTTTCTCATATGTTGTTGTTGTTAGTTGCCCTTGAGTTGACTATGACTCCAGTGGCCCCATGTGTGCAGAATAGAACTGCTCCATAGACTTTTCAAGGCTGTGGCCTTTCAGAAGCAGATTGCCAGGTCTTTCTTTTGAGGCGTCTCTGGGTGGGTTTGAACCTCCAACCTTTTGGCTAGTAGTTGAACACTTAACCATTTGTGCCATCCAGGGTCTCTTTTTCTCCTCTGTAAAGTGGGGGTAATGCAGTGTTTACCTTAGGACTATTGTAAGATTTAAATGACTAATCCAAGCACAGAGCCTCACACAGGGCTGGCATGTAGTGAACATTCAGTAAATATTAGCTAGCTAGCTATCACTCTCTCAGTCACACCAGCTTTTTATTTCTTTATTTACAGGAAGACAAACGAGTGGTTCAGCTGCTCCTCTGTCTCCCAGCAGGTTAATTTATTGTTTGACAGAATTTACCAGATCAGCAGGTTATGGTAACATTTACGCGAAGATACTTTTCAGGCTTTTGGCTGAGCAGAAAGGGAAGGGAACAGTAGCCACATGGCTGGTTTACTCAGTAGAGTCCCTCAGCATGCTCAGGCGTTAACATGCTCAGCTGCCAACCCAAAGGTTAGAAATCCAAGGCCACCTAGAAACACCTTGGAAGATAGGTCTAGCTATCTACTTCCAAAAAAGCAGCCATTGAAAACCCTATGAGCAAAGTTCTACTCTGACACACATGAGGTTTACCATGAGTTGGAATCAACTCAATGGCAACTATTTTTTATAAAACAGCAAATCAGCTAGCTGTTTATGACTTTGATGTTCAGGCTGAGTTTTGTGTTAAAATCGGTTTCCCCAAATGGTGTGTGGACTTGGCAAGTAGCTGGGGTATGCATTAGGCAAGTGGGACTGAGCTTTACGTGAATGCTGTCTGAGCACACAAGACCACGGAGGGCCTGCACTCAGATGAATGGAAAAGTGGGAGTGAAGGATTGAGAGGAAGGCATTATTGCCCCCAGGTTAGGATAAGGAAAGTTCATTTTGAAGACATCAAGTCGCTCCTCCTAGATTGTGCATCTAGTGAATGGCCAAGCCAGATGGAATTCTGGTAGTCTGATTTCCGCTATTCCCACCAGCATCCCCAACATGCGACTTTAGGACCGTGAAGGAAGTGGTACGGTGGGGAGAACTGGGGTCAGAAAAGGATAGCATAACTTTAGGAACAGAGACAGGTTGGGGGACCCAAAGAAGGTTCTCTGTGATCAGCAAGAAGAGAAGAGTTGTTCAGGGCAGTTCTATGGATAGACCCCAAAGGCCCCTGAGTCAGGGATCAGGAACTTGAATGAGGCATGTCCTACTAGGCACCACAGAGTGCACTGGGGGACCAAAGGAGCAGGGGCTGATGGCCACCTCAAGAGATTGGGTGGCAGTGGGAGGGGTTGCAAGGAAAGGAAACTGTCAAGGAGAGTCAAGAGTGCCCACAGCCTGAGCTACCTGAGACCCATCTGCCCTGTAGACAGAGCCTAAGTGAAGGGGAAACCTGGGTCCACATGTCTGTACCTGACCTAGTCTGCATCAAGTCAGAACCCAAGGGTCCCTCAAGTGTCAGTAAAGCAATATGCATTTCAGCTGAGCATGGTGTACATTTACAAGAGAAGAGGGGAAAGGCCTCACATCTCAGAATTCCAGACATTAAGTAAATCCTTCCTCTCTCGTATCAGTGGCCAGTGGATTAGGAAAGGCACATAAGGCCTTGGGGGTTCTCCCTGGGGCTGCCCCAGACTTTGATTTTGACACTGGTAATCTAAAATGTCTAAATTAATGTGGTGTTTGCTAACTCTTCTCTTAATTTTGTTCTTTATAAATGTAGCTGTGCCAATCATTTTAATCAGTTATATAAAAACCAAATCAGGTGAACAACGCATACTCGCATACCAAGGTGGTTCCAAGGTTTGAAAATCACTGACTTCACTATTGGTTTTCTCACCTGTAAAAGGTGGACACTGATAGTACTGAATATGATGTGGAGAGGCTGGGATGAGTGAATATTTGTATTGCACTTAGAACAGTGCCTGGCACATGTAAGTGCCAAGAAGTGTTAGACATGTATTCTTATCAGTGTTGTTGTTATTATTATTTACCACCATCTTTGTGGTTGCTGTTTGCCTGACTCTTTGCAAAATAATTGAAGAAGGTAAGCTCCTCCTGCCTATATGCAGAGAAACAATTATCTATCCTTAATCTACAATGATGAATTCAACATAAACAAAAGTTTTATGGTATTTCCCAACAGTTGTGCTGTCTTTACCCCAATTCATTCATTCTCATTCCTGGCTCCCCCAAGAAACACTTTGTGAAATAGTTGCCCTGTTTAGGGGTTTGGCCTGGACCATGTCAGGTACGTAACTACCTCAAACAGAAACTAAATCCTTGACCTTAACCTCGTTATTTGCTCTTACTCATAAAACTCCACATGCTGATGCACACATATGTAGACGGTCATACATGAAGATACAGATGCACCTACGTGTACATTTACCTGTAGAAAAGCATACACATGAAGATACAGATACATGTCTATGTGTGCACTTACCAACAGACACACATGTGAAAATATAGACACATGTCTACATGTGCATTTACTGACAGAGAAATACACACATGAAGATAGAAAGGTACATATCTATGTGTGTGTTTACTAACAGATACATACGTAGGCATGCAAAGATACAGATGCATATCTATGTGTGCATTTTCCTTCAGATACATACCCATGTGAAAATACAGACACATGTCTATGTGTGTGTTTACCCACAGATGAACACACATGTGAAGAAACAGGTACATGTCTACATGTGCATTTGCCAACATAAATACATACAGAAAGAGAGAAGAATAAAACTATTTGCCCATATTTGGCAAGTGGGTAATATTGGAATAATCCTTTTTGCCTGGGGATAGATGTTGTGATGAATGATTCTCAGTAATGTGCTGAGCCATCAGGCCATACTGGCCATTCATCATCTTGAATGCATGCAGGCAAATGGGATTATTATTACAATAAACTGCAACTTCCAGGGTCTGTCCTCTGTGTGTCTAAACCTCCATCTCTGTCCTCCTCTGGAAACTGAAAATTTAAACCAAATTCACAAAGTCACGGAATTTTTCTCTTGAAATAACTCACTGAACCTAATTATTTTTTAAAGAGAAAAGTGAATCTGGAAGATAAATTATTCGATGTTCTGGAAGTATCAAACGCAGAAACATAAAAGCTGAGTGCCTATGGCAGCATAATCTGGGAGCATCTGAGGCAGGCAGGAGGCAGGGGGGAGCAGGGACATCAGGCATTTCAGAGCACAGGTGGCTTGAACCCTGAGCAAGAAACCAGACCTACACGACTCTTCCTCTTCCTGGTTTCAACTTCCTGCTCACCAGCTCTGCCTGCCCAGGCCCAGTGCTTTGGGCATGAGATCCCCTCACTTATGGGTCCCTGGAAGGGAGTGTGGTGGGCAGGTGGGGGTGATGATTTCTTTGACTACTCAAGATGTGTACCCTAGAAAGGAATACAGTCTTGAAAAGTGTTCTGACTCTATAGAATTGTACCTTTAGGGGTCCGAGTTTTATGTGGATCTGTCCCTCTTTGATCAGATCTCAGCAGCACAAAGTACAGTGAAGTGTTTCTAAGTATCTGACGAGATGGAGGGGCTGCTGGCTGGCCCAGGTCTTGGCTGTGAAAGTGTGTGCCTGAGGCAGGAGGACACTGAGCAAGTGAGGCAGGCTCCAAAGTCCCTCATCCAGCCTACATAACATATTGTGATGGTTAAGGTTGTGTGTCAACTTAGCTGGGCCATAATTCTCAGTGGCTTGACAGTTATATAATGATGTAGTTTGGCAGTTATGTAATGATGTAATCATCCTCCATGATGTGATCTGTTGTGATCAGCCAATCAGTTGTAAGGGGAGTATCCTTAGGGGTGTGGCCTGCATCCAATATATATATATGGATGTTCTGGCAAAATTTGCTTGCTTGCTCTGGATCCTGCATCTGGCTCATCATCACCTAACCTTTAGTTCTTGGGACTTGTGCCAGCAGCCTGCCATCTTGCCAGCTGATCTTGGATTCATCAGCTTCCACAGCCCATGAATGAGGAGCGGCCTGCCGTCTGACCTGCCGATCATGGGTTTGTCATCCCCTGCAGATACGTGAGCCTAGAGAAGCCTCCAGCCTAATGCCTGACCCATGGACTTGGGACTTGCCAGCCTCTACAACCTCATGAGCTATTTCCTTGAGATAAATATATATATATATATATATATATGCTTCACGGGTCTTGCCTCTATAGAGAACCCAGCCTAAGACATATATTTTCTATTTCATGCTGTTTCCAATTTTTGACAGTCTCTGAGAAATAAGAGTCACTGGGTGGTACAAACAGTACCGTGCTCAGCTGCTAACTAAAAGGTTGGAGGTTTGAGTCTACCTAGAAGGACCTCGGAAGAAAGACCTGGTGATCTATTTCCAAAAAGTCAGCCATTGAAAACCCTGTGGAGCACATTTCTACTCTGACACACATGGGGTTGCCATGAATTGGAGTTGACTCCACGGCAACTGGTTCTGAGATATAGAGCTTCCATTGCCTGGGAGAGATTCCATCCTGGATCTGGGTTCCCATAAGTGACTGAAAATCTCTTTCTGACTTCTCTGCTACAGACCTGTGTTTTGGTCTTAACTACAAATAGTACTTTAAACCACAGTATGGGTGGGACATTTGCCTATGTCCATGTAGGGACTGACTTCTGTCATTTAACTGAAAAAAAGCCACTTTTTCTCATACTGGAGATGTCAAATATTAACAATAAGCACAGCCCAGGAGACTCCACCTGCTTTAAGTCCTATACCTCCCAAATGGTGGGCCATTGCCCTGTGTGACGAGTCATCTTTCTCTAAAACACAGGGTGCCGCTTTTCATGGGCTGGCATGTGATCAAGGTAGCATTTTTGAATCTTTACACCTTGGTACAACCGAGGTGCAAAGGTAGCTGGAGGTTGCCAGACTTGCAAAGCTGCAGCTTGTGGTGTACCGTTTGAGAAGGAAAAATTGGATACAGCAGGGGGCTGTTTGGAAGAAGAAACATGTTTCACTTTGCCTGAGCGAATCTTGCATCTGATTAGAGTGGGAAGGTGTGAGAATGGGCGGGTGAGACTGTCGTTTCTGACGAAAGCAGGGCTATCTCTGCTGACCTCTCCCTCTAGCTGGGGTTGATTCCTAATTTAATTCTCTTTTCCTGCAACTTTCCTATTAGCACAGGAAGGTTGTCATGTTTCGTGGTTGCATTGTTTTTTAAAGTACTCAGATTATTTTCTCTGTTGTTGATTGCATCAGCCAGCATTAGGCAACTCTTAGATGGTGAGGCAGAAGCTGTGAACACTATGGTAATTTGCAAGAAATGCAGAGAACCCTCAGTGGGCAAATTCTCTTTTACAGGTGGACCAGAAGGGGTGAGTGAGGTCTCCGTAAATTCCAGAGTGGGGTAGCTTCCTTGAGGGCTTTGGGAAAATTCCTAACATATCCAGTCAAAAAGCAGTTTCCCAAGGCAACAAAGCCTTCCACCTTCCTTTCAGTGTCTTACAAGGTCACCCCACAGGAAATGTGCTAGATTGATCGATGCTGACAGGGAGTTATTTGTAGCAGAAATGAAAGTAATAGGCCTCAAACATTGGGAACCATTCTGGGTGTCAGACTTGAAGTGCAGCACTGACTAATTGGAGGGTACGGGAGAGGGAGGGAGCCAAACCCCATTAGAAGCAAGAGGGACGAAGTCAGGACAGGTGTTTGACCCCCAAGAGAGAAGCCTCAAGGAAGGCATGACAGCTGTTTCAAATATTTGCAAGCCGTTAGCGGGAAGAGACATGGCTCTTATTCTGCACAGATCTAGATGACAAAATCAGGATTGTTGGTAGGACCAAAAGGTAGAAAAGGTACTTTATAACATTTAGAGCTACCTGGCCATGGAATGGGCTGTCTTGTTGGGTGATGGGCTCTTTGTCAATACATGTCACAGAGGGAGAGACCTAGGCATAGCCTGATGGTGCTGGGTAAGAAGAGGTTTCGCTTCATTCATATTATTACAGAGCCTGAGGTAGTCTTTGGCCCCCTGAAAGGGGAACCAAGTTGAGACCTTGTTAGGCTCAACCTTTTTCTACTAAATGCAACAGTTCTAGAGAAAGGTGCTTGGCTTGGTAAAATCTGTGAGGTGGGGTTGTAAAGGAAGGGCCCCATGAAAAGAGGCACCTTTTGGCACAATATCTGACACATGGTAGGTACTCAGTAAATATTAGTAGAATTGATATGAGGAGGCAGCATGACAGAATCCCTGGGTGATGCAGATGGTTAACTCACTCAGCTGCTAACCAAAAGGTTGAAGGTTTGAGTCCACCCAGAGGTGCCTCTAAAGAAAGAATCAACTCTGAAAATTCAGCCATTGAAAACCCTACGGAGCACAGTTCCACTGTGACTCACACTGGGTCACTGTGAGTCAGAATTGACTTGATGGCAACTGGTAACTGGTAGTATGGCACAATGACTGAACACTGGGTTCTGGAATCAGTCACCTTGAATGTGAATCCTTATTGTACTCTTATAAGCTGCATAACTTGGGTAGACCAGTCAACCTCTCAAAACCTTGAGTTTCTCAGCTACGAAAGGAAAATAATAATAGCACTTACCTCATTAAGATGGTTTTAAGGCTTAAATGATGGAAGTGTGGGTCAAACCCATTTTTACTCCATGCTCTGCATAAATGGCCAATATGGAGGTAGTAGCTTCTCAGACTTTTTCATTGAGGATTAGCTGTAAGTTTAGGAAGGACTAAAAGAGAGAGATGATAGAGATATAGAGATGATAGAGATAGAGATGATAGAGATAGAGACGATACGGATAGAGACGATAGGGATAGAGACGATAGGGATAGAGATTATAGGGATAGAGATGATAGAGATAGAGATGGTAGGGATAGAGATGATAGGGATAGAGATGATAGGGATAGAGATGATAGAGATAGAGATAGATAGGTAGAGAGAAAGAGAGAGGGAGAGAGAGAGAAAGCTCCCGACAAACCCAACCCTGTCTCCTCACTCCCTGCCCCTCAGCCCTTACCGGAACATCTTTCTCTTTGGTCTCATCAGTCCAGGACCATCCAGGTATATCCAGACATTTTGCAGGGTTTCTGTTAAAGGGTTGGTGAACTCGACTATCACAACCATGTCAGAACCAACTACTTTAGCACCAGGGACCTAAGAAAGAGTAAGGCGAGAAGGTAGCTAATTAGTAACAACTGAAAACTCTTTCTGCTCTGCTTTCTACTTAACCAGCTCCACGTTTGCTTATGGTATACAGTATAGTTATTTTTTGGCAATAGAACCAGTGTAACGAGGAGAACTTATTGCTCTGTCTGGTGGACACTTATTGAGAAAAAGATGGAAAATTATTAATTAGAACAACACTCTTTTTCTCATTATAAAAACCAACCTAATTAGAGTGCAGGTTAATAGCTGTAGCCACTGGCTGCTCTTCGTTAGGGGGAGGTAGAAATGAATTTGGCGTAGCAACAGATTTCTATGGTGAAGGCCATCAGGTAAATTTCTGCTTCTGGATGCAGCTCAAATTTCCTGCCAGGGCTTGGAGATTCCTGAATTAAAGTGGTAGGAAACACTCTGGGGAATCTCTACCTTCTTACTTTTAGATACACTAGGAAGAAATTTGCCCTAAGAGGGAATCCTTTCTGTTGTACTTGAGAATGAAGAATCTGGACACTAAGGCAAAAGAGACTTTAATCTGGAGCCACCACATTTGAGTTCGGGAGATCTATAAGGCTATTTGTTGGTGACTTGATCTATAACAGCTCTTTGCTATTGAGGCACTTCTGAAAAGTATAGGGTATTTGGCAGAGCATGAAGTGCAACAGCCACAGTTCAACTCCAGCTTCAACACCTACTAACGGCAGGGCCTTTGGTAAGTTACCGAACCTTTATATTCAAGCTTCAATTTTCTTGTCTCTAAAGCTGGACTGATATTCCTATGGGATAATCTATGTAGAATGCCGTTATTATGAGCTCTTATGCTGTGTCTAACTATGTGCAACACACTTGGAATTATACGTCTTCCCAGCACCAATGCAATGTGTTGGAAAATGACCAGGCAGCTATAGGAGGATTTGTTTGATTGTCTGGGGGCTGTGCATGCCAAATGGATGCATTTGTATAAGCTCTAGGTAATGGGAACAAGGTAATAATAATAGCTCATCCCTCATATGAAAGAGGTAAGCTGAGATAACGCATGTATAGTTCACACACTCTGTGGTACTTGGTGAAGTCTCTGTCCATTACAGCTTATACTTTTCTAGAGTAGCAATGCTCATGAGAGTTTATTTGTCTTATATTTTAGCCCACTTTTAACTCTAACACCTAATACATATTTGCCCAATAATTATTTGTTCAATTGGATTAACTGTTTAAAAACTGGTTGTTTGACAACCTAGATGCTCATCAACAGATGAATGGATAAACAAACTATGGTGCATACACACAATGGAATATTATGCAACAATAGAAGAACAATGATGAATCTGTGAAGCATCTCACAACATGGATGAATCTGGAGGGCATTATGCTGAATGAAATAAGTCAATAACAAAAGGACAAATATTGTATGAAACCACTACTATGAAAACTCATGAAAAGGTTTACACACAGAAAGAAACAATCTTTGATGGTTATGAAGGAGGGGAGGGGTAGGGGCAGAAAAACACTAAACAGACAATAGATAAGTGGTAACACCAGCACAACTTGTTCCTGGTGAGGTCATTGAAGCTTCATGGACAAATCCAAACCCCCTTACGGCCAAATTAATGGGCTGAGGGCTGTGGGGACCATGATCTCAGGAAACATCTAGCTCAATTGGCATAACATAGTTTGTAAAGAAAATGTTCTACATTCTACTTTGGTGAGTAGCATCTGGGGTCTTAAAAGCTGTGAGTGGCCATCTAAGATACTCCACTGGTCTCACCCCTTCAGGAGCAAGGGAAAATGAAGAAAACTAAAGACACAAGGGAAAGATTAGTCCAAAGGACTAATAGACCACAACTACCATGGCCTCTACCAGCTTGAGTCCAGTACAACTAGATGGTGCCTGGCTACCACCACTGACTGCTCTGACAGGGAGCACAACAGAGGGTCCCGGACAGAGCTGGAGAAAAATGTAGAACAAAATTTTAACTAAAAAAAAGACCAGACTTACTAGCTTAACAGAGACTGAAGAAACCCTGAGAGTATGGCCTTCAGACACCCTTTTAGCTCAGTAATGAAGTCACTCCTGAGGTTCAACTTTTAGCCAAAGATTAGACAGACCCATAGGACAAAACGAGACTAAAGGGGCACACCAGCCCAGGGGCAAGGACTAGAAGGCAGGAGGGGACAGGAAAGCTGGTAACAGGGAACCCAAGGTCGAGAAGGGAGAGTACTGACATGCCATGGGGTTATTAACCAATGTCATAAACAATATATGTACTAACTGTTTAATGAGAAGCTAGTTTGTTCTGTAAACCTTCATCTAAAGTACAATTAAAAAACAAAAGAAAAACTGGTTGTCTGAGTTTCCTATAAAGCAACTCAGCCATTATTACACCTTGTTCTTTAACCAGTGTATGACATAGGAAAGACATGGAGAAATGAAAATTTCTTATGAATGAAGGTAAATAGAAAGGACATTTCCCAGAGAAGAGGACTCTTGTTTACTGATTCTGAAGTCAAGAATAAAATCTTACGGCTTTACTCTTCACACCATGGTTTGTGACTTACATCTATGCCTATGGAATTCCTAAGTGAAAATTTCAGCCAATTCCCCATGTTTGTTACCCTGTAAATTCTGGTGTCTTGGGGTGGGATGTGTGGAGAGCTGGAGTCCAGGGGGTTTAGGGCTGGAGCAGACAGTGACCACGATGTATTGTGTGCCACAGCATATATTGTGTGCCAGGCGTGGTGTTCAACACTTGGACCAGTGGTTCTCAACCTGGCATGCACAACAGAATCACCAGGAAAACTTTCGTCAGAATCAATTGGACAACAACAGGTACGTGGGTGGTTGTCTAGACTCACCCCAGACAATAATCAGAATCTCAGGAGGTAGAGCCTGTGATCAATTTAAGCACCCCTGCTGATTTCTAAGGCCCAGCCAGAGCTGAGAACCTCCGTCTACATACCATCTTGAGTAAGCCTCACAGCAATGCAGGTGGATTTTATGAGCTCTAAGTAACAGGGTTGCTATGAGCTGGAATCAACTTGATAGCAATGGGTTTGGTTTGGTTGAGTTAAGTAACTTGAGAACAATACAATAATAATGGCTCTTCCTGAAAGAAGAAGGAGGTCCTCTGGGCCCCAACCATTTGTGCCAAGCATTCCGTTTTACAAAGGAGAAAACTGTGGTTCAGGGAAACAAGTAACTTGCACAATGACCTGAAACTACTAAGTGACCTGGCTGGAACTCAAGTTCAAGTCTAACTATAGAACCTGAACTCTAAGACACTGAGGCCAGAGATGCTGGAGAAACCAACAACACAGCAACAACAAAACAACCAAAAACCATTTTGTATTGAGGCCCAAAATGCCAGTTGGGGAGGAAGGAAGATTTCAATTGGTGGGGAGTGTTGGAGTTTGGAACCACAGTGATGAGACTGAGTGTAAATAAGGTTCAGTAGGGAGGAGACTGAATAATTGCCCACCTGGAATGTGAACCACAAGTTACTTGTATGGGCTTGTTGGGACATGGGGTATGGAAGGATTGGCCCAATATGAAGGCTGTGGTGGAAACAATAGGGTTTCTCAGCCTTGGCACTATTGACATTTTGGGACAGATCATTCTATGTTACAGGGAAGTGCCCTGTGTATTGTAGGATATTTAGCAGCATCCCTGGCCTCTACTCACTTGATGCCAGTAGCACCCAGTCATGACAATCAAAAGTATCTCCAGCTATTATGAAATGTCCCCTGGGGGGCAAATTTGCCCGAGGTTGAAAATCACTGGTGTAGACAAAACATTTGGAAGACAGACAGAAATTGTCACTTTCTTCTGAGATGTCCTGTCGCTCTATCAATTCAGATATTGGAAGTATAGAATAGTATATAATTAGGATAATTTACATGGTACCTTGGTTCATTTCCCAAGAGTGCCCAATATATTTTTTCTAAATTGAAAAAAAAATTTATATACCTTTGGATTTTTAAGAGATACAAGATGAGGATAACATTAAAAAAAAAAAAAAAGCTCTGTAAATTGGAGAAAGTAGGGCTAGTACAGATATACTATTGGCCAAAGTATTTGCTATAATCACTTTAATTCTTTCTGGGAAAAATATTTTGGAGCCATCTTCTTCTCCATGGTGTACTATTACAACAAGTTAGGGGTTACAGCTTTGTAAAAAAATTTGGTAATAGCTACTGATCATTCCTCCGCACAGTGGCAAATGCAGACTGAGGGGATTCATTTACTGAAGTCTGTCCATAGGCCTTTAGGGCCTCATGCACTCCAGGTTAAGAACCTTTTCCATACTGGTGGGCTAGCTCTACATGGATTGCTATGGTATAGAAAGCAAAGTGCCCCCTTCCAGGTCATTGATGACAGTGATAGGGACATTTTTGTATTTGAAAAGCTGGCCCATGTGTGTAGGCCTTCATGACTAGGCTTTAGATACAAATATGATTAGAAGATTAAGCCTTCTAGGATAATTTCATATGTCATGCCTAATTGGAGCCCTGGTAGTGAAGTGGTTAAGAGCTATGGCTGCTAACTAAAAGGTCGGCAGTTAGAATCCACTGGCTGCTCTTTGGAAACCCTATGGGGCAGTTCTACTCTGTCCTATAGTATCACTATGGGTCGGAATCGATTGGAAGGCAATGAGTTTCAGTTTGGTCATGCCTAATCAGTTTGCTTCCAGATATCATCTCTGTAATTAGCTCCTGGCATTGGCTTATAAATACTGCCCAGGCTTCCCTGATCCCAGAGGATGGAAAAGGCTGGGGAGGGTGGGCAGATGAAAGCAGGGAGCTGTTTTTAGATTGTGGTGTTACTCTTCCAGGGCTTTGAGCCAGTTCATTCCATTTCCAACCCCTGCTGAGAATTTGCATTTCTAACAAGTTCTCTGCTGATAATTTTCACTTCCACGCCAGATATACTGAATCAGAATCTACAGTTTAACAAAATCCCCAGGTGATCCTTATGTATAACTTCCTGGGAACTTGTTAGAAATGCAAGTTATCAGCAGGGAACTTGTTAGAAATGCAAATTCTCAGCAGGGGAACAAATCGATTTGAAACCCTGGTTTCTTCTGCGATGAACAAAGATTAACGTACCTTTTCTGACATTTTGCCCACTGGATCCAGAATTACACTTTCTGAGATTATAATTAACCTTCAAAATACAAACCAAACCTAATACAAAAGCCTATCCAACATTCAACATCACAGTTTCATACAGCTATTCCTTCTCCCTACCCTCCTTTAGAGGAAAAGGAAGCTTCCACAGTATTTTCATGTTGTGTATTGATTTAAGTGATGCACCGTGCTGGGGTATCTGTGAAATGCTGAGCATAGGGGCTATTTGGGGTGGAAATATCTGTTTGTATCCAATTCTCTAAGGAATCTGCACAGCTCCCTCTTTTATCATACTGTATAAATAATACCGTATCAGCATAGTTGTATTTCTGATTTTCTTGCTCTCATAAAACCTTAGTAAGGAGACCGTTCAGGCAATGCAGAGAAAGTTAGATCAAGAAGAAACTTTTATGTGTATTCACTTTAGAGAAGAGTATCTGTTACTCGGATCAGAAAAAAGGACAAAGCATATAGTCATACTCAGTGGCATCCCAATTTTTGTCCATAGACTTGATGGCACTGTTTTTTAAAATGATCTATTTAAAATATCTGCTTTTTAAAAATTGACACATAATATGATGCTTTTCCAAGTTAAACACCATTCACAAATACTGGCACGCTGAGTTATCTGTTATGCTATTTCATGACAATGAGCAAATACTCTGATTCTTTGGTAAACAAGAACATTCCTAACACACACACACACACACACACTCACTTATACACTCTTTTTGAAATAAATACTTCTTAGGAAATCACAAGATATCTTTCATTGGGTATACACCTTTCAACATACATAATTGTATTCAAAATTGAAACTAAAATGAAGGAAAAACATTTGAGAAAAATAAGAATTTAATTGGCAACATTATTCACATGATTCATTAGTTCATGCAACAGTTCTTATTTTAAGTGTTTTCAATCATGTGTTACAAGTATTACTGGAAATTGAATTTTTTTCTCCTACTCAGTCTATGGCCACTGCCAGTAATAAGCAATTAATTGTGAACTAGGATCACCTGTACCAGTACTACCGCTGCTTCTAACTAACATTTATGTTAGTGTTTAGTAAATAATGCTAATGGTTTTACTATGGTCAGGCAATGTTCTAAGTCTGTGCTGTCCAATATGGTAGTCACTAGCCACACATGGCTATTTAAATGAAAATTAATTAGAATTAAATCAAATTAAAAATTTACTTCCTTAGTTGCATCACCCACATTTCAAGTGCTCAATAGCCATATGATGCTAATGGCTACCATATTGGAAGTGCTGTTAAGTGATTTATGTACATTAACTCATTTAATATTCACAAACCTATGAGGTAGATGATACAAGTCTTCTTTTTTTAGAAGAGGAAACGGAGACACAAAGAAGTTAAGTAACTCGTTCAAGTTCACACAGTAAGTTGGGGAGGTGATACTTGAATGCTAGAGTCCTTGCTTAACCAGACCCTATACTGTGGTACAAACAGTTAACATACTTAGCTGCTAACCAAAAGGTTGGAGGTCTGAGCCCACCCAGGGGTGTCTTGGAAGAAAGGCCTGGCCATCTACTTCCAAAAAATCAGTCATTGAAAACCCTATGGCACACAGTTCTACTCTAACACACATGGGGTCACTATGAGATAGAGTTGACTCAATGGCATCTGGTTTATACTGACTCTTAATACTGATTAATAATAATGATGATAATAATAACTTACATGTATTTAGCAATTACTTAGTAATTCATGCAGTCGGTTTATCATTTTACTTACATTATCTTATACAATCCCCTCTATAGCCCTGTTGATGTGGAAACTAAATTTTAGAAGATAAATTAAATGCCCAAGTTATAAAGCTGGTAAGTTGGCAAAACCCGGACATAAATCTAGGTCTTTCTGACTGCAAAACATTAATCTTTAAATACTCCCTACTCTGTGATCTCTGACAGCAGAGAAGCAAAAATAGTAATACTTCCTGCTGGAAATAGTTTCTTTATTTTCTGAAATCCATTAAAGAATAATTTCAGCATTATCTGCTTATGGTCTCACTAAACCACCAGTTGAGGATAATGATTAGAAGTCGACCCTGAACTAAATTTGAAAATATATACCTCTCAACTCTTTCTTTTTGACTTTCTAGGAGAGGCATCAGCTTCATATGCCAAAGTGAAATGTGACAGAGTGTCCTGGGGGCCTTGATATATATTAATTGATGATAATAGCATTTTCTATGTAGGGTAAAGACAGAGAGATCATTCTTTAAGGTGACCAGTAACCCAAATATAGTGGAAATAAATATAAAGGTTGATGGGATTGGTTATTCTTGATGGTTTTCTTTTTGTGTGTATCTCTTTTTAAGATAAAAAAAAAAAATGTTGTTGTTGTTAGGTGCCGTCAAGTCGATTCCGGCTCATAGCAACCCTATGTACAGCAGAACAAAACACTGCCCAGTCCTGCGCCATCGTCACAATCCCTATTATGCTTGAGCCCATCGCTGCAGCTACTGTGTTGGTCTTTTCTTTCTTTCCTGTCTTTTTAATGATATCTTACTTTCTTCATGTATGATGACCTTGATGTCATTCCACAACTCTTCTGATTTTTGGTCATTAGGGTAAATGCATCAAATCTATTCCTGAGATGGTCTCTAAATTCAAGTGGGATATACTCAAGGTTGTACTTTGGCGCTCGTGGGTTTATTCTACTTTTCTTCAGTTTCACCTTGAACTTGCATATGAGCAATTGATGGTCTGTTCCACAGTCAGCCCCTGGCCTTGTTCTGACTGATCATATTGAGCTTTTCCATCGTCTCTTTCCACAGATGTAGTTGATTTTATTCCTGTGTATTCCATCGGGCAAGGTCCACATGTATAGTTGCTGTTTATGTTGGTAAAAAAAAGGTATTTGCAATGAAGAAGTCATTGGTCTTGTAAAATTCTATCGTGCGATCTCCAGCATTGTTTCTACCACCAAGGCCATATTTTCCAACTACCGATCCTTCTTCTTTGTTTCCAACTTTCACATCCCAATCACCAGTAATTATTAATGCATCCTGATTGCATGTTTGATTAATTTCATTTCAGACTGCAGAAGTTGGTAAAAATCTTCAATTTCTTCTTCTTTGGCCTTAGTGGTTTGTGTGTAAATTTGAATAATAGTTATATCTTCCTTGTAGGCATATGGATATTATCCTATCACTGACAGCGTTGTACTTCAGGATAGATCTTGAAATGTTCTTTTTGATGATAAATGCAATGCCTTTCCTCTTTAAGTTGTCATTCCCAGCATAGTAGACTATATGATTGTCTGATTCAAAATGGCCGATATCAGTCCATTTCAGCTCACTAATACCTAGGATACTGATGTTTATGTGTTCCATTTGATTTTTGACAGTTTCCAATTTTCCTAGATTCATTCCATGTTCTGATTATTAATGGATGTTTGCCACTGTTCTTCTCATTTTGAGTCGTGCCACATCAGCAAATGAAGATCTTAAATGCTTGACTCCATCCACGTCATTAAGGTCAACTCTACTTTGAGGAGGCAGCTCCTCTCCAGTCATCTGAGTGCCTTCCAACCTGGGGGCTCATTTTCTGGCACTAATCAGACAATGTTCCACTGCTATTCATAAGGTTTTCACTGGCTAATTCTTTTCAGAAGTAGACTGCCAGCTCCTTCTTCCTAGTCTGTCTTAGTCTGGAACCCCAGCTGAAACCTGTCAGCAATGGATGACCCTGCTGGTGTTTGAATACTGGCGGCACAGCTTCCAGCATCACAGCAACACGTGAGCCCCCACAGTACGACAAACTGACAGACGTGGGGGTTAAAAAAAATAACAATCAGAAAATGCACAGAACAAATTCTATTTCCAGTAATCCCATTACCAGTGATTTCTCATTTTCATTCTCAGATATATACCTGTCTTGCATTACAGAGTTCATTCGGAAATACAGCCTCGTTCTCAGTGAGCACACAGGAGATGCTTTCCTAACGGTTGGAGCACACAAATTGTCTGGCTCCCTGCCCTAATCCTCTGTGGCTAGCAGCTCTGATTGGGATGGAGTCAGCTCCCCAAGCATGTAATAGCTGTGATGGGGGTGCCCCACCTGAGCCCCCTCCCTAGGGTACAGATTAAGTTGTGTCCTCACAAAATATGTGTTAGAATCATAACCCCTATACCTGTGGATATGATCCTGTTTGGAAATAGGATTTTCTTTGTTATGTTAATTAGAACATATCTGAGTAGGGTCGTTCTAAATCTAATCACTTCTGAATTATGAAAAGAGCAGATTAGACACAGACACACAGGGGAAACAGATGACGTGCAGATCGTCTATAAGCAAGAGATAGCCAGGGAATACCCTGGACTACCAACAAGGAAGGGATGGACACGGCTGAGACCCCAATTTGGAAAACCATGAGAAAATAAATTTCTGTTCTTTAAAGCCACCCATATGTGGTATTTGTCTTACAACAACACTAGGACACTAAGACAGCAGGGTTCCCTGTCACAGAGCTCTCATGATGGGACCTTACAGCATGTGGGAACAGGGCATCTGGGGACACAACTGCAGTGATGGGGATGTGGGTGGAGGAGACATGGGGGAAAGCTGAGTGGACTGTGTGCACTGGACTCCAGGTCTGAAAACCAGGGGCTGCCACTGTGTGCCCTTGGGCAAGTTGCTTGAGCTCTCTGGGCCTTGATTTCTTATGTAGGTATTAGGATAGTTAAATGTAATATTATATGTGAAATGATCTAGCAGAGCATCTGAAACATACTAGCATTTATTTACTCTGAGGTTTAAAGGAAGAAAACGTTGGCAGGTTGACCATCACATATCCTCGTACGTAAGTTCCTCTATAGGGAATGCTGTGGATTCAGTTTCTCAGGTACTGGAGAAAAGGACCACAAAGGGGAGAAATTGGTCCCTTCCACCAACACTTTTTGAAGAGGGAGTAAAGAAGCCCTCCTGCCTGGCCTCCTGGCCCCCAGTCTGAAAACCAGTCTGGAGTGAGGGACCTCATCCTGAAGGGTTGTGGAGATGGGGCAGGGCAGGGGTGTGGCTGGAGCTTGCCGGGGAGTCACAGAGATCAAAAGAGGGAGCAGAAAAGAAAAATGTGCTTGGTTGGAGATCTTAAGAGGGGAAATGTTTCTCAATGTTGAGTTTTTCTTGGATAGAATTTTCTGCATTCTTGGCATTTGCTGCAACTTATTGACTGCACAGCATGGGCACCAAAGAACCATTCATTGAATGAATAAGTAAGTGAATGAATGATTGAGTGAGTGACTAAACAAAGGGATAACTAAATCCTGGAATGTTCTTTTAGCCAACGGAACAAAATAAGTAAGGAGCAAGTGCATGTTAATAAAAAATCTTGGAAATAGAAGATGGTGGAGAAGTCAGATGCTTCTGGTGGTCCATGTTACAACAAAGACCAGAAACAACAAGTGAATCAATTATATATGACAATCTAGGGGCCCTGAACATCAAAGACAAAGTTGAGGAATCAGACTGAGTGGCAGGGGGAGGGAGAGATGATTCGGAAGCAGCGAGGAGTTGCCAGACCTGACCTGGTGGGAGCCTGAGCCCTTCAGGCTAGATCAGCTCCTGGTGCGTGATGAGGCAAGCAGTGGCACTCAGGAGGCATTTTCCACATCAGGAGACACCCAGTGACAGAGAGTCTACTCAGCCATCCAGAACCAGTGAGAAGCAGCCGTCGATCAGTGAAAGATTAAATATTTGTGTCTGGCCTAACACGCAGATCAAAAACACGCCCCTTTGGGAAAAATCTCTCTCCCATTTAACTCCCCGCTCCTTGCTCTGCACTGGGTCCGGGATGGCTTCAGTGATTGCTGAGTCCCCTGGGCAGGAATTAGGACCCGTCATGTGCCCTGAGCCATTCTCCTGTCCTTGGAGAGGGAACAAATTAACAGACAGGGGAAAAAATAATCTTCCAGCTATTCTAAGCCAGGAACTCAGGGTAGGCACAGCTCTTTTGCCTAGGCACAGGCATAAGGGGTCCACGGACTTGAGTGCCTTTCCCCCTGCAGAGACTTGAGTGGGCCCATTTCAACCACGTAGGCCCTCATTACCACAGTACAAGAGGGTATATACCTGAAGTCTAACTCCAACTGTTTCAACTGTGAAGTGGTAGGTTTGTAACATTTGACACTGCTCTGCACATTAAGCAGGGTTTTCACCTACCCACATCAGGGGCCTGAGGACTGGTGGCTCCACCCATGCCACCTAGCCACCTGTGTCAGGGGTCCAAGAATAAGTGGTGCCCCCCGGCGCTTACAGCCAACAGCACTGGGTGCTCATAGTCCCGCTGCAAAACCCACCCACCTATGTGCTCTAGGGAAGAGGGACACACTTTCCTCCTGGACACTCAGGGGTGGCTGTCGGCCCCCTGCCTTGCTCAGCATGTGACACCCTGCTGCAGCTTGATGCCTGTGCCTACACCAATCACCCATGCCTGTCAAGGACTGTGAGAGTCTGTACCACACACTTAGTGGCTGACAACCTAGACACTTGAGCTGAATCCATACAGGAGGAATGGGTGGTCTTCTGGGCTCACATACTTAGTGGCAGTTCTGGCCACCTGGTGGCAGGACGTTGGAGCTTCAGGGGTGCCCGTGATTGGGCTAGCTCACACGAGCAGCCTATTTGGGCATATCAAAACAAAAGAAAACCAGAAGGTAGGACACAGTAAGCAAACATAAAATAAATATAATAACTTATTGATGGCTCAGAGACAACAGTCAATATCAAATCACATAAACAGACAGACCATGATGGCCTCAGTAAGCTCCCAAAATAAAGAATCAAGAATTTTTCTAGAGGAAGAGAATTTCTTACAATTACCGGAGGCAGAACACAAAACATTAATATACAGAACTCTTCAAGAGATCAGGAAGGAAATGAGGCAAAACACAGTCCAAGCAATAGAGAAACTTGAGAAGATTAGAGAAGGGCATAATGACAAATTTAACAGGCTGCAAGAATCCATAGAGAGACAGCAATCAGAAATCCAGAATATTAACAATAAAATTTTAGAATTAGATAACTCAGTAGAAAGTCATAGGAGCAGAATTGAGGCAATGGAAGTCAGAATTAGCAAGATTGAAGATAAAGCACTTGACACCAACTTATTTGAGGAAAAATCAGATAAAAGGATTAAAAAAAAAAAAGAAGAAACCCTAAGAATTATGTTGGACTCTATCAAGAGGAATAACCTATGAGTGATTGGAGTACAAGAACAGGGCGGGGGAGAGAGAAAGAAAATAGAGAGAATTGTTAAAGATTTGTTGGCAGAAAACTTCCCTGATATCGCGAAAGATGAGAAGAAATCTATCCAAGATGTTCAAGAAACCCACATATGGTAGATCCCAAGAGAAAGTCACCAAGACATATTATAATCAAACTTGCCAAAACCAAAGATAAAGAGAATTTTAAGAGCAGCTAGGGATAAACGAAAAGTCATCTACAAAAGACAGTCAGTAAGACTAAGCTCAGACTACTCAGCAGAAACCATGCAGACAAGAAGACAATGGAATGACATATATAAAGCCTTGAAGGAAAAAAACTGCCAGCCAAGAATTATATATTCAGCAAAACTGTCTTTCAGATATGATGGTGAAATGAGGGTAGTTCCAGATAAACAGAAGTTTAGGGAATTTGCAAAAACCAAACCAAAATTACAAGAAATACTAAAGGGAGTCCTCTGGTTAGAAAATCAGTAACATCTGATAACAACCCAAGACTAGAACACAGGACAGAGCAACCTGGTATCAACCCAGATAGGGAAGTCACAAAAATAAATCAAAGCTAAAATGCTGAAAATAGGGAAACAGATGTCAATATGTAAAAGATGATAACATTAAAACAAAAAAGATGGACTGAAAAATGTAGACATAGATTTTTCATATGGAGAGGAAGTCAAGGCAATATAAAGAAATAAAAGACTGGTATAAACTTAGAAAAATAGGGGTAAATATTAAGGTAACCACAAAGGAAACTAACAATCCTACACATTGAAATAAAAAACAAGAAAAATATAAAGACTCAGCAAATACAAAATCAACAAGAATGAAAAAGATGAAAAAAAAAAAAAAGAAAAATGACTGAGCACAGAAAACTAAGTGGGACAAAGAAATTGTGAACAACACACAAAAAAAGACATTAAAATGACAGCACTAAACTCATGCCTAGCAATAATTACGCTGAATGTAGGACTAAATGCACCAATAAAGAGACAGAGAGTGGCAGAATGGATTAAAAAACACAGTCCATCTATACGCTGTCTACAATAGATGCACCTTAGACTTAAAGACACAAACAAAATGAAAACTCAAAGGGTGGAAAAAATATATCAAGCAAACAACACTCAAAAAAGAGCAGGAGTGGCGATACTAATCTCTGACAAAATAGACTTTAAAGTAAGATCCACCGCAAAGGATAAAGAAGGGCACTATACAATGATTAAAGGGTCAATACACCAGGAGGACTTAACTATAATAAATATTTACACATCCAATGACAGGGGTCCAAAATACATATAACAAACTTTAACAGTATTGAAAAGAGAGATAGACAGCTCCACTATAACGGTCAGAGACTTAAACACACCACTTTCAGTGAAGGAACATCCAGAAAGAAGCTCAATAAAGACACGGAAGATCTAAATGTTACAATAAACCAACCTGGTCTCATGAACATATATCGAACACTCCAACCAGCAGCAGCCAAGTATACTTTCCTTTCCAATACACATGGAACATTCTCCAGAACAGACCACATATGAGGCCATAAAGCAAGCCTTAACAGAATCCAAAGTGTTGAAATATTACAAAGCATCTTTTCTGACCATAAAGCCATAGTAGAAATCAACAAGAGAAAAAGTAAGGAAAAAAAATCAAACACATGGAAAGTGAACAACACCTTGCTCAAAAACTACTGAGTTATAGAAGAAATTAAGGATGGAATAAAGAAATTCATATCATCAAATGAGAATAAAAGCATATCCTATCAGAACCTTTTGGACACAGCAAAAGCAGTGCTCAGAGGTCAGTTTATAGCAATCAATGCATGCATCCAAAAAGTAGAAAGGGCCAAAATCAAAACATTAATCCTACAACTGGAACAAGTAGAAGGAGAGTAGCAAAAGAAGCCCTCCAGCACCAGAAGAAAGGAAATAATAAGAATTGGAGCAGAATTAAATGAAATAGAGAAGCGAAAAACAATTGAAAGAGTTAACAAGACCAAAAGCTGGTTCTTTGAAAAGATCAACAAAATTGATAAACCGCTGGCTAAACTGACAAAAGAAAAACAGGAGAGGAAGCAAATAACCCATATGAGAAATGAGACAGGTGATATCACAACAGACCCAACTGAAATTAAAAGAATCATAACAGAATACTATGAAAAATCATACTCTAACAAATATGAAAACCTAGAGGAAATGGACAAATTTCTAGAAACTCACTACCTACCTAAACTAACACAAACAGAGGTAGAACAAATAAATAAATCTATAACAAAAGAAAAGATTGAAAAGGTAATTTAAAAACTCCCAAAAAAATAAGCCCTGGCCTGGATGGTTTCACTGGAGAATTCTACCAAACTTTCAGAGAAGAGTTAACACCATGACTACTAAAGGTATTTCAGAGTGTAGAAAAGGATGGAATACTCCCAAGCTCTTCTATGAAGCCAGCATAACCCTGATACCAAAACCAGGAAAAGACACTGCAAAAAAAGGAAATTACAGACCAATATCCCTCATGAACATTGACGCAAAAATCCTCAACAAAATTCTAGCCAATAGAATTCAGCAACATATTAAAAAATAATTCACTGTAATCAAGCAGGATTCATACCAGGTATGCAGGGATGGTTCGACATTAGAAAAACAATCAGTGTAATCCATCACATTAATAAAACATAAGACAAGAACTACATGATCTTATCAATCGATGCTGAAAAGGCATTTGACAAAGTCCAACACCCATTCATGACAGAACTCTCAGCAAAATAAGAATAGAAGGGAAATTCCTCAAGATAATTAAGGGCATGTATACAAAGCCAACAGCCAACATCATCCTAAATGGAAAGACTTTGAAAGCATTACCCTTGAGAACGGGAACCAGATAAGAATGCCTTTTCTCACCACTCTTATTCAACATTGTGCTGGAGGTCCTAGCCAGAGGAATTAGGCTAGAAAAAGAAATAAAGGGCATTCAAATTGGTAGGGAAGAAGTCAAAGTATCTCTATTTGTAGATAATATGATCTTATACACAGAAAACCCCAAAGAATCCACAAGAAAACTACTGTAACTAATAGAAGATTTCAGCGAAGTATCAGGATACAAGATAAACATACAAAAATCAGTTGGATTCCTCTAGACCAACAAAGAGAACCTCGAAGAGGAAATCACCAAATCAATACCATTTACAATAGCCTCCAAGAAGATAAAATAGTTAGGAATAAATCTAACCAGAGACGTAAAAGACCTATACAATGGAAACTATAAGACACTACTGCAAGAAAACAAAAGAGACCTGCATAAGTGCAAAAATATACCTTGTTCATGGATAGGAAGACTCAACATTGTGAAACTGTCAATTCTACCCAAAGTGATCTACAGATAGAATGCAATCCCAATCCAAATTCCACTGTCATTTTTTAATGAGATGGAGAAACAAATCACCAAATTCATATGGAAAGGGAAGAGGCCTCGGATAAGTAAAGCATTACGCAAGAAGAAGAACAAAGTGGGAGGCCTCACAGTACCTGATTTTAGAACCTATTATACTGCGTCAGTAGTCAGAACAGCCTGGTACTGGTATAACAACAGATACATACACCAATAGAATAGAATTGAGAATCCAGACATAAATTCATCCACCTATGAGCAGCTGATATTTGACAAAGGCCCAAAGTCCATTAACTGGGGAAAAGACAATCTCTTTAACAAATGGTGCTGGCATAACTGGATATTCATCTGCAAAAAACTGAAACAAGACTATGCCTCACACCATGCACAAAAACTAACTCAAAATGGATCTAAGACCTAAATATAAAATCTAAAATGGTAAAGATCATGGAGGAAAACATAGGGACAATGCTAGGAGCCCTAATACATGGCATAAACAGTGTACAAAACATTACTAACAATGCACAAACACCAGAAGAGGAAACTAAATAACTGGGAGCTCCTAAAAATCAAACACTTATGCTCATCAAAAGACTTCACCAAAAGAGTAAAAAGACAACCTACAGACTGGGAAAAAATTTTTTGGCTACGATAAATCCGATCAGTGTCTAATCTCTAAAATCTGCAAGATACAGCAAAACTCCAACAACAAAAATACAAATAACCCACTTAAAAAATGGGCCAGGGATATGAACAGGCACTTTTGCCATAGAAGACATTCGGGTGGCTAACAGACACATGAAGAAATGCTCACGATCATTAGCCATTAGAGAAATGCAGATCAAAACTACAATGAGATACCATCTTACCCCAACAAGGCTAGCCTTAATCCAAAAAACACAAAATAATAAATGTTAGAGAAGTTGTGGAGAGACAGGAACATGTATACACTGTTGGTGGGAAATGTAAAATGGTACAACCGCTTTGGAAACTGATTTGGCACTTCCTTAAAAAGCTAGAAATAGAAGTACCATATGATCCAGCAATCCTGCTCCTTGGAATATATCCAGAGAAACAAGAGCCCTCATATGAATAGGTATACGCACATCCATGTTCATTGCAGCACTGTTCACAGTAGCAAAAAGATAGAAACAATGTAGGTGCCCATCAACAGACAAATGGATAAACAAATTATGGTATAGTCACACAATAGAATACTACGCAACGATAAAGAACAACGATGAAGCCGTGAAACGTCTTATAACTTGGAGGAATCTGGAAGTCATTATGCTGAATGAATTTATCCAGTCACAAAAGGACAAATACTGGATAAGACCACTGTTATAAGAACTCAAGAAAAGGTTTAAACACATAAAAAAATGTTCTTTGATGTTTATGAAGGTGGGGAGGGAGGGCGGGGAGGGAGGGAGAGGGTTATTCACTAACTAGATAATAGACAAGAATTATCTTAGGTGAAGGGAAGGACAGCACACACTACAGGGGAAGTCAGCACAACTGGACTATACCAAAGCTAAGAAGTTTCCTGAATACAACCAAACACTTTGAGGGACAGAGTAGCAGCGGTGGAGGTCTGGGGACAATGCTCTCAGGGGACATCTAGGTCAATTGGCATAACAAAGTTTATTAAGAAAATGTTCTGTATCCTACTTTGGTGAGTGGCGTCTGGGGTCTTAAAAGCTAGTGAGTGGCCGTCTAAGATGCATCAATTGGTCCCAACCCACCTGGAGTAAAGGAGAATGAAGAACACCAAAGTCATAAGGAAAGTATTAGCCTAAGAGACGGAAAGGACCACATAAGCCAGAGACTGCATCATCCTGAGACCAGAAGAACTAGATGGTACCCGGCTACCACCAATGACCGCCCTGACAGGGAACACAACAGAGAGTCCCTGATGGAGCAGGAGAAAAGTGTGGTGCAGAGCTCAAATTCTAGTAAAAAGACCAGTCTTAATGGTCTGACTGAGACTGGAGGAACCCCAGAAAGCATGGCCCCCGGGCTCTCTATCTACCCAGCACTAAAACCATTCCCGAGGCCAACTCTTCAGACAAAGATTAGATGGAACTATGGGACATAAAATGATACTTGTGGAGAATGTGCTTCTTAGCTCAAATAGATACGTGAGACTAAATGGGCAGCTCCTGTCCGGAGGTGAGATGAGAAGGCAGAGAGGGTCAGGAGCTGGTTGAATGGACACGGGAAATCAGGGGTGGAAAGGAGGAAGGGGCTGTCACAGTACAGGGAGAGCAATTAGGGTCACATAACAATGTATGTATAAATTTTTGTATGAGAGACTAACTTGAATTGTAAACTTTCACTTAAAGTACAACAATAAAAGAAAATTAAAAAAAAAATTGGAAATAATCAATTGTTCTCATTAAAATAAAAAAAATAATTATTTTGGGGCACCTGTTTGTCACGGTTGTAATTTTTGATCACCTGTATATAAAGTGATTGTATTTCTTTCTACTGAAATTGCTCCTAGTTTATATGATGGAATTAGTTCGATCAGTGTTTGATGATGTTCTGCAGAGGATGCAGGGCTTGTCCTACATGATGGTACTAAAGGGTGCGCCTGACTTCGGCTGTGAGGGCACCTGAGCTGTTTTAGAGTGGCACTTGCAGGGGCTAGCTATTCTCCAGATACTGAATGAAAGTCACCTGAGTACCATGCAAACACCTCCCCTGTCTCCTCACAGCCTCAGGCCAGGCTCTTCAGAGGGGCCTCCCTCTGAGGAGGGTTCTCTCTGCAGGGAACCATGGGTACTGTCAACACCCAGTTATCACATTCAAGAGATACTGCAACACCAGGCCAGGGCCACATTCACCTGAGGTCAGAGGGCCAGATGCTGCCCGGAGCAATTCTCAGGGTGTGACTACTGGGTTCCCAGGCATAGATGGGACTAGAGAGGGAGGGAGAGGACATTTATTAGTAACTACTGGATCCTGGGGAGTCACTGGGTACTGTAAGCAGTTAATGCGCTCAGCTGCTAACTGAATAGTTGGAGGTTTGAGTCCACCCAGAGATGCCTCAAAAGAAAGCCCTGGCCATCTACTTCCCAAAAGTCAGCCATTGAAAACCCCACGGAGCAGAGTTCTAATCTAACACGCGTGGGGTTGCCGTGAGTCAACAGGTCTTTTAGCGGGTCCTGGGACTGGGCTAAGCATTTTCACATACATTATTACAGATGTTCATTCTTACAACAACTTTGTGGTTTATGTATTATAGTAAGTAATTCATAGTTAGAGTAGTATTACAATCATTAGTATTATCTACTTTGCCAAGGGGACAGTGAAGCTCGGAGAGAGAAAGGATGTTGTGTGTGTGTATGTGTGTGTGTATGTGTGTGCATGCACTCTAGAGAGGGAGAGGAGAGGAGAAAGGTGGTGAGTAGGCATGAGTGGCAGAAGCTAATAGTAAGAGTTGGCCTTTACTGAGTACTTACTATGATAAGAGTACTGTGCTAAACTCTTTGTGTGGGTTGTTTCAATTATCCCTTCCAGCCACTCAGTGAGGTCAGTACCATTATTGGCCCCATTTTACATATGAGGTGGTGAAGTAATTAGCCCAAGGCATCTCAGGTAGGATTGTGGACTCAAGTGGTCTGACTCCAGCATCTCTAAGCCACTGTACTATTCTGCCTAAGGAAAGGAGCTGCATGTGCCCCTGTGGTTTCTTTGCTTGCATGAAAACCAAAAAACCAAACACACTGCATAGCAACCCTATAGGACAGAGTAGAACTGCCCCATAGGGTTTCAAAGGAGCAGCTGGTGGATTTGAACTGCTGACTTTTTGGCTAACAGCCATAGCACTTAGCCATTGTGCCATCAGGGACGCCTTGCTTGCATGAGGGCATGAAAGCTATAAAATCTTCACTGCTAACTGCAAATGAGAGAAACCCACCAGAACTCTGTTCCTGCACTTCAGGCTACAGGTTCCAGACAAACCAGTCCCTAGTTTGGAGACCAGTTGAATTCCCTCTGTTGCCCCAGTCCTCTCAAAAAACAGCTGTTCATAAGAAATTTAAATGCTGAAAGCTCTTTCCTAACTTAAAACATCTTACAACAATCAACGCTTGAGAAGGCAGGGGAAAATTCTATGTCTGGTTTTAATAAAATACACTTTCCTCATCAAAATATTTTGATAGCATGGCAAAGGAGATGTGTGCTCATTAAAGTTTAATGAGTTGTCTCTCCCTGCCATTTTCCATATGAAGATTACACACTGTGACTCATGCCTCGCGGGTGCCAGGAATCGTTAAATGGGTGCACAGTGTAACCCAATCCCAATCTTTATAGGCACGGGGATGAATGAAATCCAAGACTGGATCCATTAGGATACAAGAACAGGTAGCCACCAACCTTAATGCTTTGGTTGACAATGAGTTTTTCATCCTATTTCCATGGTGGTAACTAAGACTTGGACTCAGAAAAATGGGCCAGTTTTGTTGTAGGTTGATCTATATTTGCTCTGAAAAGGAGCTAGGTAAGATCAGCAGGAAACCGGTTGCCAGGCAACTCCAGTGAGAAATGGGACCCTGTCTCAAGGCTGAGCTGGGGACTCCCAGAAGAAGATAGCGCTCTGGGCAAAGGTTGTGAAGAGAAGGGAGAAAATAAAGAGGTTCCAACTTTTGGGAGGGCCAGTTGACAATAATATTACATTCATGCTCTAAAATCTACACCAAAGCCTCTTCATCCACAGAATCAATTACAAAGCTCTCATCCTAAAATTTTAGGCTCACCTCAAAATGGCCCCAAGCTGCCTTTCTAGGCTGGTCTTTAAAAGGCCAGTTGCCCTTGAGTTGGCTCTGACTCATCCATAGCGTTTTCAATGGCTGACATTTTGGAAGTAGATCACCAGGCCTTACTTCCAAGGTGACTCTGGGTGGACTCGAACCTTTCAGTTAGCAGCCAAACGCATTAACTATTTGCACCCCTAGGGACTCTGAATCATCCATTAAGCCACTAAATCCTCACAACAACCTTATGAAGCAGGTATTGACATTATTTTTATTTTGTTGTTGTTAGGTGCTGTAGAGTTGGTTCCCACTCATAGCAACCCTATATACAACAGAATGAAACACTGCCCAGTAGTGTGCCATCTTCACAATTGTTATACTTGAGTCCATTGTTGCAGCCACTGTGTCAATCCGTCTCGTTGAGGGTCTTCCTCTTTTTCGATGACCCTCTGCTTTATCAAGCATGATGTCCTTCTCCAGGAACTAGTCCCTCCTGATAACATGTCCGAAGTATGTGAAACATAGTCTTGCCATCCTTGCTTCTAAGGAGCATTCCAGTTGTACTTCTTCCAAGACATTGGTTCGTTCTTTTGGCAGTCCATGGTATACTCAATATTCTTCACAAACACCACAATTCAAAGATGTCAGTTCTTCTTCCATCTTCCTTATTCATTGTCCAGCTTTCCAATGCATATGAGGCGACTGAAAACACCATGGTTGGGTCAGGCACACCTTAGTCCTCAAGGTGACATCTTTGCCTTTCAACACTTTAAAGAGGTCTTTTGCAGCAGATTTGCCTAATGCCATGTGTCTTTTGATTTCTTGACTGCTGCTTCCATGGGTGTTGGTTGTGAATCCAAGTAAAATGAAATCCTCGACAACTTCAGTCTTCTCCGTTTGTCATGATGTTGCTATTGGTCCAGCTGTCAGGGTTTTTGTTTTCTTTATGTTGGGGTGTAATCTGTACTGAAGGCTAAGGTCTTTGATCTTCATTAGTAAGTGCTTCAAGTCTTCTTCACTTTTAGCAAGCAAGGTTGTGTCATCTGCATAATACAGGTTGTTAATGAGTCTTCCACCAATCCTCATGCCACGTTCTTCTTCATATAGTCCAACTTCTGGACTATATGATTGTTTGCTCAGCATACAGATTGAATACGCATGGTGAAAGGATACAACCCTGACGCACACCTTTCCTGACTTTAAACCACACAGTATCCCCTTGTTCTGTTCAAACAACTGCCTCTTGGTCTACGCACAGGTTCCTCACAAACACAATTAAGTGTTCTGGAATTCCCATTCTTTGCAATGTTATCCATAACTTTTTATGATCCACAGAGTTGAATGCCTTTGCATAGTCAATAAAACACGGGTAACATCTTTCTGGTATTCTCTGCTTTCAGCCAAGATCCATCTGACATCAACAATGATATCCCTTGTTCCATGTCCTCTTCTGAATTTGGCTTGAATTTCTGACAGTTCCATACCAATGTACTGCTGCAATCGTTTTTGAATTATTTTCAGCAAAATTTTACTTGTGTGTGATATTAATGATATTGTTCAGTAATTTCTGCATTTGGTTGGATCACCTTTCTTTGGAATGGGCTCAAATGTGGATCTCTTCCAGTCAGTTGTCTAGGTAGCTGTCTTCCAAATTTCTTAGCATAGATGAGTGAGCATTTCGAGCACTGCATCTGTTTGTTGAAACATCTCAGTTGGTATTCCATCTGTTCCTGAAGCCTTGTTTTTTGCCAATGCCTTCAGTGCAGCTTGGACTTCTTCCTTCAGTACCATTGGTTCTTGATCATTTGCTACCTCCTGAAATGCCTGAACATCAACCATTTCTTTTTGGTACAGTGACTGTGTATTCCTTCCATCTTCTTTGGATGCTTCGTGCATCATTTAATATTTTCCCCATAGAATTCATCAAAATTGCAGCTCAAGGTTTGAATTTTCTCTTCAGTTCTTTCAGCTTGAGAAACACTGAGCGTGTTCTTCCCCTTTAGTTTTCTAACTCTAGGTCTTTGCACATTTCCTTACAGTACTTTGTCTTCTCAAGTTGCCTTTGAAATGTTCTGTTCAGCTCTTTTACTTCATCATTTCTTCTATTCACTTTAGCTACTCTACATACAAGAGCAAGTTTCAGAGTCTCTTCTGATATCAATTTTGGTCTTTTCTTTCTTTCCTGTCTTTTTAATGACCTCTTGCTTTCTTCATGTATGATGTCCTTGATGTCATTGCACAACTCGTCTGGTCATTAGTGTTCAACACATAAGATCTATTCTTGAGATGGTTTCTAAATTCAGGTGGAATATACTCAAGGTCATACTTTGGCTCTTGTGGACTTGTTCTAATTTTCTTCAGCTTCAACTTGAACTTGCATATGAGCAAGTGATGGTCTGTTCTGTAGTCTGCCCCTGGCCTTCTTCTGACTGATGATATTGAGCTTTTCCATCATTTCTTTCCACAGATGTAGTCAACTTGATTCCTGTGTATTCCATCTGGTGAGGTCCGTGTGTATAGTTGCTGTTTATGTTGTTGAAAAAAGGTATTTGCAATGAAAACAAACAAAAAACAGAGGCTATGAGAAGTTAAATGACTTGTCCAGTGTTACACAGTTATTATGTAGAGAAAATAGGCTTTGAACTCAGACAGTTTAGTCCCAGGGCCCATGTTTTGAGCACTATGCTATAGTGCGTCTCAGTTTTTTCATCTGTAAAATGGGGTTATTATACAATACCCATCTCGTAGGATGATAATGAGAATTAAATAAAAAATACAAGGGAGGTGTTTAATACAGTACTCAATAAATCACAGCTGCTTTCAGTATTATCACCATGCATGTGCTTGTCTCATCTTTCCTCTTGAATGGAAACCGAGGAAGGGGAAGTTCCTGTCTTCCTGGTCTTTTTTCTTTCACTTTGTTTCACCTTGTGCCTGGCACATTCATGGATAGCAGCCCTGAGAGGTCCAGTCAGCTTTGGGCCTATCTCAGTTTCAAAGAGATTGAAGGAGGGGTTTTAGAATTTTCCTCGAATATGAGGATGTGTCCTAGGTAACTCTGAGCCATTGTGGTTTTGCACTTTTACCGCACTGAGTATCCCTCCTCTCCCCTCCCCGGCCCTGTGTCCTCCCTCTCCCTCAGTCACTCAGGACGGGCATTCCCATCTGTAGGCATGGCTCTGTATGTCATACTTCCAGTCTACTAAGCAGATTCCCAGGTCCCCTCTCCATGAGCCACAGTTTCTGGAATCAGTGACACCCAGGTAGCTTTTGGGATGTGAGGTACTCAACCCAGGCATACCTCTTCCCAGGGTCAGATTTAGTTTGTCCTTGGAGCTATTAGATTTCCTTAGGGACAATTTTTGTAAAGATGCCTTGTCCATTTCCTGAACTAAGCTGACACTGTACAGGACCAGAATATGAGTCTCTCTCATGTTCGAATCCCAGCCGTATGGCCCTACCAGCCCCTCCTCTAAGTACACTTTCTCCAGGAACAGCATCCCTAATACATTTGTGCAAATAAAAATAAAACAAAGCAACTCTTTTGAAAGTACAGATCACACCCCTCCGCCCCTCCACCCCCCGCAGGTTATTCACTTGTAGGATTAGTTATTTTGATTCTGCCCCTGGGGAATGAAAGTGCTCTTTAAATAAGCCCAGAGAATGACTAACAAGTAATCTTTCAAATTAATAATGCCTAAAAGATGAAAGTTATTAGTTTCCTTTATACATCCAGTTTATTATCAGTGGTGCAATTAAATTCCGTGTTAGGCTGTGGTTTGAGCGCTTCACAGCTTGGAGAAGCTTTCTCCTGAGGCCTTTGTGGGGACAAGCTGCTGGTTCATTCATAGGGAGAGCACGTGGGCCTGGGCCCCGGTGGGAGAGGTTCCAGGGCTGAGTTCGCAGTGAGCCCTGCTCATGTGGGCTGGGAGAGGCCTGCAGGGGGGCCGACCCCTGTCTCTAGGGAGCCTGCTGTGATGGGCAGCCTTCCCACTCACGGATGGCTGGTCCTAGCAGTGGTGTATGATGCCACATACTATTAAATGCCTGTTCTCTTGGGCTTTACTGAGACTCTGGGGATCCCAACACCCACCCTCATTCTTATCCTGTCTCTCAAGGCCTCTTGTATACAGTGTGTGTGCTGGGCCTGCCTGTGGGTGGTCCTGGGGTGAGAGAACAAGACATGGGTGGTTCAGGATTTTCTGGAGATGGAGGGCCTGGCATTCTGTTCCTCCAGAGGAACAAGTGTCTGAGTTTGGCCGGGCCTTGCTGAGGGCCTGCATGCGTGGCTGTCTTACAGGGCCATCTACACAGGACCAGACCACACAGAGCAGTGAGGGAGCTGGTTCAGCTTGACTCACAGCAGCCTGCCGGGGTGGGAAGCCAGATAACCACCTGCTCACTGTGGGACATGGACAAGCTACAGAGCTTCTCTGCTCTTTAGTTGTCACATCTGTAAAGTGGAGATACTAGTACTGTCTACCTCGTAGGGTTGCTGTGTGTTGAAAACAGAATGATGATGTGTGTGAGGTGCTTTGATAATACTGCCTGGAGCCCAGTAAGTATGCAGTGAAAACGGCCATTTTGAATGCTACATTAATACTTACTACTTTTACAAATGACTCATAGCAAAGGTCGTTTAAGAAACAGGACACCCCCATCCTAGGGCCATTTAAAATATGACACATTTGATAAAATTTTGACTTATATACCTCTTTTCAGAACTACATCTTAGAGGACCTGTGCTAACCACTCTTAGCCACTTCAAGAAAAATGTTCTCCAGAGTCAAGGGGCAATCTCTAAGCACAAGGTACCACACCCCAATGTCCCTGCTGGAGGCTTGGGCTCCTCCCCACTGGGTGAGTAGTGTCTCAGGCATGTGGCTACAGATGCTGCCAGAAGCTATAGCTGTGCTCCTGAGAAACGGGAGCAGACTGGCCACCATATTCATCCTCCATTCCTGCCTACTCTTGACTCGCCATTGCCAAGTCCCTTGAGCCCTTTGGCAGAGATTTCTGGTGGTACCTGGTGAGACAACGTTAAAATTATTAGCCAAACTATTACACAAACTACTAGCAAAACTTAGATGAAAGAAGTCAGAAAAGTGGTTATCTTGGTGATAGGTGGGTGGGTGGGGGGCTGTTGACTGGAAAACAAAAAAAATTTTCTAGGGTGTCGGAAATCCTCTATATCTTAATCTAGCTGGTAGTTACAAGGGTGTATACATATGTAAAAAGTCATCATCATCAAGCTGTATATTTCAATTTGTGCATTTTATACCAATTATACCATATTACTAGCCGATTAACAATATGACTAGCCAAAACGCAGGTGGGAGATTATCCAGGCAGTTCATATGTCATACGCCCTGCCTGACCCACTTTATTCTGGAGACACTGAGAGTTCTAAGCCTCTGCATTCATCACACATCTTTATCTTCCTCCACAAGGGTGTTTATACCCACAAGTTATATTTATATCTGCAGCCACATCTATATATTTAAATCTGGAGAAGAGAGAAGAGTGTTACATGTGTGTGTCTATATAAAGGATGGTTTGCTTCTTTCAAAGAACAGGAGGATCCTGGCTCCATTTTTCAGAACAGAACACTCACTCTCTCACACGCACTAAGCCTGGATTCCTAACTCACAACCTCATCTGCAATGTGGACACTGACCTTGATGATGATCCTGGGGATCGTCAGCACAATGGACTTCTGCTTGGCCAGGATATCCTTGGTCTCGTTGACACGGGCTGTGACGAAGAAGTGCAGGGAGGCCTGTTCCAGCAGCTGGCCCAGGTACTCGCCGGCTCTGACCGGTACCTCCTCCTTCTTGACTGGCAGGAGGAAAAACAATACGCCAGGCATCAAGACCAGAAAAAGGATCTGTCTTGTTTTCCCCCAAGTTCTGCCTTCTTTCCTACATTCACATAGCTGCAACCAGGGACAAAGCAAAGGTGAGAGGCACATAGAACAAAGAGTCGATCAGGTACAAGCTCTCCTGCTTCTTCAGCAAAGAAAGAATGTGCTGGAAATTTAATATTCAGTAAAGTCTTACTAGAGAAAACGTGTCAGACTTCCAGAACAAAGGTTTTGCTGTTGTAAAATAGAATGCCACCACAAACCAAATAACTAGTTGCTGTCAAGTTGATTCCAATTCATGGCAACCCCATGTGTGTCAGAGTAGAACTGTGCTTCATAGGGTTTTCAATGGCTGATTTTTTAGGAGTATATCACCAGGTCTTTCTTCCAAGGTACCTCTGAGTGGGTTTGAACTGCCAACCTTTCAGTTAGTAGTCCAGCACTTAACCATTTGCACCACCCAGGGATGCCACGAAGATGTTTAAAATCACAGAGCCAGGAGTTTTTAACTGTGGCTGCTTGGACTTGGGCAGAGGGCAACCCCACCAGGGCAGGTGAGGAGTAGCCGAGTGCACAGAATGTCATCATTCCAGGCACTGCTGACCTCTTGGAATAAGCAGCATCCCACCCAGCCATGGACCATGCTTGAGGCACAGCTGTGAACTCTGGCAGCCTTATCCTTGCAGCCTCCACGTTTTCTCCCCAGCTTTTCCTGTACCTCCCTGCATCATGTTTTCTCTACTGAAGAGAAAGAAGCTGTTGAAACCAACTTTCATCAAAAGCAGTCAGCCCTCTCCTACCCCTGCCCTATTTGCAACTCAAAATAAGACATTTGTGCCAAATGTTTGTTTCTGCAAATCACTGGTGCTGGCTTTTAGATACTGGGGACAACGGGCCAGTGAGGGAGTGGTCCTGGCTTCCCTCCAATCACCATCAGGGCTGGGGACTGGGGGGCTGGAGATTCTCGCTTGTAGCTCTGACCACTGCAATGAGGCTCTGGCTGCACTGCCTGCTTTCTCTTTCCTGCTTCCTATAGCCCATGATTCTAGAGAGCAAAGGGCAGTTCTCCAGCCCTGCATGCGCAGCAGGGCTGCCATCTGGGCAGAGCCAGGCTGCTTGTGATGCACTGTCAGCCACAGACCAGCACAGGGGTGATGACTCGCTCCTCCATCCCCAGCACAGAGAACAGCCTCTATAAACGTCTCCACTTCTTCCCTGTCCAATCTAGGGCTGCTGCCAAAGATCCCTCCTTCAGCTCCTTTGTGAATGTTATTGAGGGAAACAGCTCTCATGGCTGGCAGTTTAAAAGGCAGAGAGGAGCCCATTTTAGCCTTGAGACTGAGCAGCAGGTCCCTATCAATGATGTAAAGCTGTGTGTGGTGGAGTGCAGGGCAGCGCTCTTGGGGTAGTGGCCCACCAGGACTCATGTTGACTCCCAACCAAAGGTGTGTCAAGCCCTATGACCCATGGCTGGGGCTCTTAGACCCTGGGGTTGGTCTACGACAGCTTACCCTGGGCCCTGAGGACCAGGAGGCCAGGGAGGCCTTGGCTTTGGCAGCACCTCCATTGCAAAGTCTCTCCACAAATGAGCAGATGTCATGGGCGCCTCTAGCCCTCTAATGGTTCTCAAACTTGATCCATGTTACAATTGCCCAAGGACACTGAGGAACCTGCTGTGCAAGATCCCACCCCAGACCAACCCAATCAGAATCTTTAAGGTTGGGACCCAGGCAAAAGTATTTTTAAAACATTCACCAAGTTCTAATGTGCAGCCAGGGCCAAGAAGCACTGCACCAGCAACCAGGTGAACTCCACAGAACCAGCCCTGCACAAAGCCTTGGTCTAAGTGGAAAATAGAGGCTCTGGGTGGTGCAAATGGTTAACATGCTTGGCAGCTAACTGAAAGTTTGGAGGTTCGAGTCTACCTAGAGGTGCCTCAGAAGAAAGGTCTGGTGATGAACTTCCAAAAAATCAGCCATTGAAATCAGCACAGTTCTACTCTGACACACACTGGGTCATCGTGAGTCAGAATCAACTCAACAGCAACTGGTTAAGCAGTAGTCATGGGCCTTCCCATCTCAGACCTTGCTACTCCAAGCCTGTGGTCCCCAGAGCAGCAGCACTATCATCTTCTGGAAACTGGTCAGAAGGGCAGGCTCCATGACCCCTCTCAGCCCTGCTGACTCAGGCTCTGCCCTTTAATAAGATCCTCAGATGATGCTTGCTAAAGTCTGAGAGTTTCTGAGCTGTAGGTGGTTTTAACAGCAGATGGAGTGGAGTTAGGGCAAAATTAGGGAAGAGTTACCATGGTCTCAGTTTTAAAATTGAAACTTGTGAGTCCTGGGAACCCCGTTGATCCCAGGCAAACCAGAGCAGTTGATTACCCAACACAGTGGTTGTCACCTGGGTGGGACTTTGCCCCCACTGGGGGACATTTGGCAATGTCTGGAGACGTATTTGATTGTCACTATTGGGGGTGTTTGTGCTACTGGAACCTAGTGGGTAGAGGCCAGGGCTGGTGCTCAACATCCTTATAACACAAAGGATGCCTCAACAAAGAAGTACCCTTTCCAAAATACCAGTAGTGCGGCGGTTGAGGAGCCCTGCCCTAGGCTAGGAGGAGTTATTAAAATGCATTGGTTCATCCTAGACAAGCGCTGAGGAATGGCTTGATTCCTGGGGCAGTTCTGTTCCATTTAGAATGTTTTGAAGCTATGACCTTGTCTTGACCTTGGCCCCCAAATTCTGGCTTTTTGGATCCACTCATTTTGCCTTCTTTGAATCTGACCCGGGACCCTGCTTTCTCCACGTCTCCCCTAACAATTAGTTGTCCTGATGGATGAGGCTGTGGCCCCAACTGGGATACAATCTGAGTTGAGTACACGTGGCCTGTTTTCACTGAGTCCCAGATTGGGTCTGACGGAGTGGCAGACTGGCAGGCTTTGAAGAACATGCATTTTGCCTCTAGTTCCCTCTAGCAATAAGAGTAAAAGAAAAATGGACTTCCTCTGGATGTGTTTCACCACTAGGTTCCTTTAGGCTGGTGGGATGTGCCTGTCTTCTTCCTACCAGTCTTTACAGAGGCTCTTGCTGCCCTCACAATCTCAGCAACAGGACTTCTTCATTCTCCGAGATAGAAAATGCCCAAGATCACAGAACTAAAGAAACTGGGCTGTGCTTCAGAGCCCAAGAGAACAGTGCTCCTGAAATAGTATGTTATGTAAGTGCTGTGTTTTGCCACTGAACAAGAAATTGTTCTAGATAAAGTTTATTAAACGTGGCAAGAGAAAGAAGGATAGATTTTCACTATGTGCATGGTGGAGCTGGGATGCTGCCAATATCATTTACGGTGTCTGGGGAAAGCCAGGGGAGACACAGACTGGAGCTACCTCATCTCTTTTCCAAAAAGCAAAGAAAACTAAATATATCCAAGTGGAAATGATAGCACCTTTGAAGGTACTGGAAGGTTTAAGTTATTCAAATCTTCCAGTTGACTCCAGCCCACACATTCCCTTTAATCATCAATCTGGAAAGTATGCCTTCGGTTCTACTTGGAAAACTTTCTTTTTTATAGAGCCACCTAGAAATCTATGTCTTTGACCTGCTTGCTCAAGGTCTAGAATTATGTTTCTTTCTGCAATATAGATAGCAGTTTATTGCATACAATTAATGCTGTTACCTGCAGGATAAAGCACAGAAGTCTGCAGTTCCCTTCAAGTTATACAAGGCAAGCCCTTGGAATGAGCCGAGTGGGTGGGAACTGTGTTAATACTGAGTCAGGCTTAGATTTGGTAGGCTGTCCCCAGATACATGACTGAGAGGGATAATAGATCATGGTGCTCTGTCCTACCAAGGCGGTGCTGGTTCAGGGGTAGAATTCTCACTTTCCTTGCAGGAAATTCATTCAATTCCTGGCCAATGAACCTCATGCACAGCCACCACCTGTCTGTCACTGGAGGTTTGCGAGTTGCTATGATGTCGAGCAGGTTTCAGGGGAGCTTTCAGAATAAGATGGACTAAGAAGAAAGGCCCAGCAATCTACTTTTGAAAATCAGCCAGTGAAAATAGGTCACAACGGTCTGATTCGCAACCAATCATGGGGATGGTGCAGGACCAGGCAGCGTTTCGTTCCGTTGTGCATGGGGTCACCATGAGTCAGGGGCCGACTCCATGGCAGCTAACAACAGTCTGTCCCACTAACTTACATACACTCGTTGTTTTATTGGATACGGGAGAGAAGAGGAAGGAGATTGAGTGATGAGACTATTGAGAGGTGGGGCAAGGCTGGCTCACAGTTCCCTGCCTAGGGGAGTTAGGGTGGCATCCATGCTGGATTCCAGGAATAGGGGCACAGGTAAGGGATTTGGCCCACTTAGGTTCCACTTTCACACAGGACTGGCTCACTGTCACTGCCTCTTTACACCTGGGTTTTATTATCTGCTTTGCTTCTAATTGCTCTGTGTGACCTTGAATAAGTCAACTCTCCTTTCCAGTCTCAGTTTCCCCAAATGTGAAAGTTTTGAAAATTGGCACTTACTAGGAGCCTACCATGTACTAGCCTTTTCACATATATTATTTCCTTTAATATTCTCTACATCCTCCCTCTCTCACACCACATATCCAATCCCTCAGTCAATCCAGAGGGCTCTACCTCCAGAACATACCCAGACCTGATGACTTCTTACCACCACCACTACCACCACCATCTCTCACCTGGACTACTGCAGTAGCATCCTACCTGGTCCTTAAGCTGCAAGCCATGCTTCCCCTAGAGTCTATTCTCAAGCCAGAGTGACCTTCCAAACCCTAAGTTCGATCATGCCACACTACTGCTCAAAACCCTCCAATGACTTCCCACCTGACTCGGAAATAAAGTCAAAGTCCTTACAAGAGTCTACAATTCTTTACATGCTTTGCACCCGCCACTGTCCCCCTTGCCACCTCCGCTCCAGGTTTCCTTGCTGATCATGGAACACATCAGGCATACTCTTGCCTCAGGGCCTTTGCACTTGCGGTTTCTTCTGGTTGGAATGCTCTCCCTCTAGATATCCACAGGGTTCACTCCTGCCCTCTGTCAGGTTTCTGTTAAAGGTCACCCTATTAGAGAAGTTCTCCCTGACCACTCCTCCCCACCAACACCTCTATCCTCCTTAACCAGCTTCATATTTTCCATTGCATCATCAACACATGATACGCTCACTGCGTGGGTGTTTATTGTCTGGTACCCCACTAGCGTGTAAACTCCATGAGGGCAGGGACTTCTGTGTTATTTGTTGCTATGTCTCCAGCACAAAACAGTACTTGGACTTACAAAGCACTAAATAAAGGTCTGGGGAATGATGGAACAACCCTGGGACATAAGGTAGTGTTATCTCCACTTACAGGGGAGGACAGTGAACTCAGATTGCTAAAGTTACTTGCAGACGGCCACACTGCTAGGACGTGGCACAGTCACAAGAAATATCTAGATTTGTCTGATTCTAAAGCTCAGGCTCTCTACACCCAATGTGTCTAACTGTTCTACAAAATTATGACAACTGTTCTCCTCTTGAGTCCTTAATATTGACTCTCCTTTAAGAATTACCTTTCCTACCCCTAGGGAGGAGTCCTGGTGGTACAGTGGTTAAGAGCTTGGCTGCTAACCAAAAGGTCAGCAGTTTGAATCCACCAGCCGCTCCTTGGAAACCCTATGGGGCAGTTGTACTGTGTCCTATAGGGTCACTGTGAGTTGGAATTGACTCAACAGCAACAGGTTTGATTTTTTGGTTTTACCCCATTTTTCTGGGAATACCAAATCCAGAAAGCTTGAGAACAATTGATATATGTGATTCATTTATCCCAGGAGTGCATAATTAATCTTGCTTGTCTCTGCTTTGTAAAACTTGTTATTTGCATAGTTAAAACAATTTTTTTTTTCTTTTTCAGGTCACCAGTGAAGCAGGGCCACATGTCAGGTCAACAGAAACCCAATGTCTTGGAAGTGTTCACCCTTCCTGACCTGCTTGATCAACTCAACATGCTCTGGCTGTAGCCCAGGTTCTTCCAGCTGACTTTCTGCCAGTCGTATGACCAACCGTTGTGCCCACCAATACTAGTACCCTAGGAAATGCAATTAGTCAAAATTGCAATCCCAAAGGCAGGCTTCAGTGTGTGTCTATCCCAATACTGTTTAAAATCTTCTGAATTTTTATAGTGATAAAGTCCTTGGAAGGGCATGTGTGCAAGGGAGGCTGGAAGAGACCAAGGATGTGAAAGAGGCCCTGAGAGCAATGGCAGACAGAACCAAGTCCTTCACAGCTCTGGGACAGCACACCTTCTGAATCCATTCTCCTCTCCCAATGTCTGGCTCTATCCTGACCCAACACTTTCTGACACATCATTTTTAAGAAACAAAGAAACAGCCTGTTCCTCCCTGTGTTATGGATTGAATTGTGTCCCTCCAAAAGACATAATGAAGTCCTAACCTCTGGACCTGTGAATGTGACCTTGTTTGGAAATAGGGTCTTTGAAGATGTTATCAATTAACATGCGGTCATACTGTAGTAGGGTGGATCCTAATCCCATCTGAATGATCTTATAAAAGAGGAGAAGAGACACGGAGAGACAAACAGAGGAAAAAGGATCCTGTGAGAATGCACCTATACTCCAAGGAATGCCTGGGGCCAGCAGAAGCTGGCAGAGACAAGAAAGGGTCTTCCTCTGGAGGGAGCACAGTCCTATCAATGCTCTAAAATTGAACTCCCAGCTTCCACACTGTGAGACAATAACTTTTGGTTCTTAGAAGCCACCCACCTTCTGATACTTTCTTAAGGCAGCCCTAGCAAATTAATACACCCTGCCTTCTAAATGGTACATCAAAACACACAATTCCTGCTGGGCATCCCCTGAAAACCTTTCCTAACTTGAGAAAGAGGAACCCCCAGGAAGCCTGCTTTCTGAGATGGGTCCTTTAGACAAGAGCTTCACAAACTTTCCTGTGCACATGAATGCCCTGGGGAGCTTGTTAAAATGCAGGTTCCCACTCAGCAGGCCTGGGAACAGCCTCCCCAGGGATGCTGACAATTCAGGTCTTCCAATCACACTTTGAGTAGCAAGAAGTTAAGATACATTTAATTTTCCTGAGTTATTTGGGGCTCTAGGCTTTGAGAATTTCAGTGTTCACCTCTAGACATGGGACATGAAGACAAAAGTTGAGGCTTTTCTAGAATAGGTGGATTCTCCCCATAAATGAGTTCACTCTCTTGAGCTCTGGGGGAGAACTTTCACTTTGACAGAATGTTATTGGGGCAGGGGGAGGCCATCACCAAGGTAGAGAGGGAGCCAGATGAGAAATTCTGGAGAGAACTACACCCTTTAGCTTACAGGATAAGGGTCCCAGCGTCACATCAAATGTCTCCTTCTTGAATTCAGCCTTGGAGACCCCGGTGTAGAAGACAATGTTGCCTGAGAGATAAGCTGAGATGGTGTAATGGTTGGAGCTGTTGTTCTGGAAAGTGATGGTGATTTTGAAATCTTTTCCCAGCACAGCATTTTCCACTTCAAAGTCCATGTCAACATCGGACCGTGGTTTCAGGATGCCTTCTGTGCTGATGGCCTTCTTAGCTCCATACATCAGGGCGGTTTCTAGGGCCAGCCTCTCTTCTTCTTGACCTAAGAAGAATCCAGAGAGAGTGACAAAGGAAAGAACAGATGAGACCCGTTAAAGAGAAAAGAATATTAATAAGCTCACACTGTGTGCTGGGCTCTGAGCTATGCCTCATTCGGCCCACAAAATCCCTTTGAGCAGGTGGTGTTACTGTTCCCATGCTATAGATGATGCAAAATTGGGTTCCAAGAGTCAGTAACCTGCCCAAGTCACTGAGTTAGTAAGCGACAGTGCTGGGGTCTACCTGGAGAGGCTGTTGCTCTAAGGGTTGTATCTCCAATGCTACTGTTTTAGGATTCAACAGGCAAAATTGACAAAATCTAACATTTCTCAAACTGTGGGGCCAAAGTGCTTCACCCCCCCTAGCCATGTAACTAGAATTTTGGGTTATCTAGGTGTAGATTTTGGAACTCACTCCATCTTCTGCACTGCGAATTTTCTCCTGTTCATGAGGGTCCCTTCGAACTCCTCAGCCCCTCCCCAAACAAGACCTGCCTTCCTCTTGGGGCTGCCCCACTTGCTCCTTGCTGAGCTGACCCCAGGCGGCTCTGTCCTCCATGCCCACCCTCCTCTGTGCTGCTTGCCCCAGCAGAATGCAGGCAGAGCTGGCCTTTTCCCCACTGCTTGCCGCACAACACTTAGATCTAGCCAGCTGCCTCTAAGTCGACTCCGACTCATGGTGATCCCATGTGTGTCAGAGTAGAATTGTGCTCCATAGGGTTTTCAATGGCTGATTTTTCAGTAGATTGCCAGAGTTTTCTTCTGAGGTGGCTCTGATTGGACAGGAACTTCCAACCTTTCGGTTAGGAGCTGAGCAAGTTAACTGTTGGTGCCGCTCAGGGATTCCCACTTAGATCGAGCAGGGTGATAACAGAAGTCAATGGAACAAGGGCTCTCAGGTCAAATCCCCTTGGGGAACACGTGTTCTCTAGCGCCCCCTGGATCTCCACAAAGTTCATTAGCCTACTCAAAGTTGTGCTATTAAGCCCTACAGCAAAGAGACTTGCTTACTTTCCTTAAACACAAGATTTCCTGAACTCTGCTGACACAGAACAGAGTTTTTGGAGGAGTAACTATTGGCATCTGGCAGTGCACTAAAGTTTCAGCACAGTTTAAGATGTGTGTGCTGCTTTCAGGAAAATGTCTGTGTAGGGTTTCCAAGGTGATGGTGGTGGAGATGAATGGAGGGGGAGGAGGAGAAGGGCTGAACGCTGGGAAAGAAAAAGATAGCTTTGTTTAGGCAAGGGAGTGGGAAATGCAAGATAGGCCTCATATCTTGCTGCTCCAGATGCTGACAGGCTAGGCTAACATGCTTTTCCAAGCTCAGGGCTGGAGGTGTAGAGGGACAGTAGCTGTTCTCTTTCCCACCCAAAATACCAATGAGTATACCTTAGTGCATGGAGGAGGGTAGATTCGAGGGCACATTTTTTGGCTTGTAAAAACTAGGGAAATAGCAAACAAAAAAACACTTTAAAATTGGTAGGGCTTATAATTATGCTAATTTTAAGATACTGGCTTCCACGTTACATAGTTAATAATTAAATGCAATGGAGATTAAGAGACCAATTAATAGTAGCAACTATCATTGAGAGCTAATTATGTGATAAGTGCTTATTGTGCAATATGTCATTTAATCCTCACAACACATCTACATAGCAGGCACTGTTACTTGGTAGACACTGTTATTGCCATCAGTTTCCTCCTGTATAAAACAAGGGGGCCTACCTCCAGGGTTGTCAGGTGGATTAAAGAGGATTTATGCAGAGTACCTGGGCATAAAACAAAAACCAAACCCGTTGCTGTCGAGTCGATTCCAACTCACAGTGACACCTATGGGACAGAGTAGAACTGTCCCATAGGGTTTCCAAGGAGCGGCTGGTGGAAACTTTTGGTTGGCAGCCAAGCTCTTAACCACCGTGCCACCAGGGCTCCGCCTAGGCATAGTAGATGCAAATAAGTGGAAGTTACTATTACTCTGCAAAGGTGGAGACAATGCCAGCAGGTGTTGCAAACAAACGTGAATGTGTGTGTGTGTGTGTGTGTGTGTGCGCGCGCATTAACTATTTCTCTGTTACCAAGACTGCAAGAATGTGCCAGAAACAATTGGTCTAAGACAAGCATTGGCGAAAGCATATGTTTACAGATCAATAGGAGTGAGATAACAATAAAGGGAAGGAGGCGCTACAAAAATAAAAGTGCCATGAAATATGTTAGCAGAAATCATTTGGCAAAAGAGCTTAGTGAGAGACAGCACTAATGATTGTTGCTCTGGATGGGGACCAAATGTGCATTTAGACAGAATGCAGGGGCAAACCCCAGCAGCAGGAACAGGATCAGAGAGGGGCCACCTTGGAGGAGGAGCTGAGATGGCAGGAAGTCCCTGGGTGGTGCAAACAGGTAACACGCTGGGCTGCTGAGAGTCTGGCAGTTCTAGCCCACCCAGAGTCACCTTAGAAGAAAGGCCTGGCAATCTACTTCTGAAAAATCAGCTACTGGAAACCCTGTGGAGCACAGTTCTACTCCGACAAACATGGGGTCAACCCTAACCCCGGTCCTTTCCTCTCATCACTAGCACATCTCCTGATTTTCTTTCCTTTTCCTTTTCACAGTACTTGTCACACCACATTGTGTGACATTACCCCACACCCCCAATAGAACATAAGCATTATGAGAACAGGGGTGTGGTCTGTTCTGTTTACCTCTGTGTCCCCTGGACCCAGGTCCCATGTGGCAGAGGCTCTGAAAAACTGAGGTTTGGAGAGGCATTTTGCTTTCAGACAGAGACAGATCATTTGTCTTGGTGTTGTTGTTATTAGCAGCTGTTAAGTCAACTCCTAACTCAGGGTGACCCTATGTACAACAGAATGAAACACTGCCCAATCTTATGCCATCCCCATGATCAGTTGCAATCAGGCAGTTGTTATTCACAGGGTTTTCATCAGCTTAATTTCAGAAGTAGATTGCCAGGTCTTTCTTCTGAAGTGCCTCTGGGTGGATTTGAACCTCCAACCTTTCAGTTATCAGCCAAGCGCGTTATTGGTTGCATCACCCAGGAACACTAGCATACTACACACCTGATACCATTTAATTCTCAGCAGTTGCCATGGAATGGAAGGAGGGGGATGAATACGAGAAATATTTCAGAGGAAAAATTTAGAGAACTTGCTGATGGACTTTGTGTAAGGAACAAGGAAAAGAGGAAGACTATGCCAACTCTCAAATTGCTAAATTTGTGCGTATTGTGGTTCTCTTTGCTAGGATAGGGATAGCAGGAGAAATAGATCTAGGGTGGGGGAGGGAGAGGAGAGAAGGTGGCATGTGGGATAGGGTGAGTTTTAGGTTTCTGTGGGACATTTAGATGCATGTAGGGTTTAAAAGTGAAGTCTGGGCTAGAGTCGTGGACTTGGGGGGTGATAGCACATGTGTAAGAGTTAACACCAGCTGTGGAGAATGAACATAAACATAAGTGGTAGAAACAAAGTCCAAGGATTGAATTCTAGGACGAAGGAATAGTCAGAGGGTGGGTGAAGAAAGGCAAGCTTAGAGTTGCAGAAAGAGATAGAAAAAAGAGTCAGGTAGGTGGGGTTAGAACCAGAAGAAAGTTGTATCATAGACACAAAGAGAAGAGAGAATTCCAAGAAAGGAAAGTGGACAACAGCGTCAAGAGGTGTTGAAAGGTCAAAAAGATAAGGTCTGAAATGCATTTGTTATGTTTGGAGATCAAGTAGTCACTGGCAGCCTTGAGAAGAACAGGTTCAAGGACATGGTGGTAGCAGAAACTAAGTAACAGTCAGCAAGGAGGGAATGGAAAAGTAAGGCAATGGGACGTCAAGTCTAGTGTAGGCAACTTTTCCAAGATGCCGGGCTGTGGAGGCAAGAAAAGAGAAAGAAGAGGCAACATTTGGTGGGAAATATGTTGTTGAAAGGTTTTTGTATTCTTTTTTTAAACATAAAAGACTTTTGAGCATGTTTGAATGCTAGTGGGAAGGAGGCAATAGAGAAGAAGAGATGAAAATACAAGACAGAGGGAATATTTGATGGAGAAAATCAAGGCGCCATCATAAAAGAAGGTGCTTTGCTACAGGAAAAGTCTTAAGAATTCTGGCTTTCAAAACTTTATAGTTTTTTAATCTCATATTTTGAAAAAAGTTATAATATTAATTAAGCTTTAGTTACTTAAAGTGAAAAGTGACGTCTCCGCAATTTAATTAAAATAGTTAATCTCTAGATCAATAATAATTTCTTTTCTACGTTTTTACTTATGTCCATATTCTAGTGGCCACATAGCATTTATGGATTGGAGAGATTGTATGGGAGACTCAATAGTGAGAACCAGGGTGGCAACTCTACAGAAACATTTACAACTCTACATATTTCCCACGAAACGTTGTCTCTTCTACAGGCATGAATATTGCTGACACTTTCTTATATGCCCAACGCAGACATCAATAATCAATCATTCTCTTCCACCATATTCAGATACAGTCTCAGCATCCTTCTCAAAGTAGTGCTCCATTTAGTCATTACCAAAGCTATAATGTGAAGTGTGTATGCTATCCTGAGTAACAGACTAATTATCCACTTGGGATCAAACTCCAGTCCCAGTTGCAGAGTGCACTGACTCTTACAACTATCTGAGAATTTAAGGGTTCCCTGGTTGGGCCAGACCACCACAATGTCCTTCTTCCCGAGCCTAGTCTTCTTGCCAAAATCTGGAGCCTGGTCTTCAGACGTCTTTCTCATTTGGAGTGGGCACATTTTGTATGTTTTAAGCTACTGCCACTCCTGGCCAAACCCGACTTCTCTTTCATGAACTGGTGTATGGTTCTTCCTCTCTTGGCATCTGACCCTGTCTCATTTCTAATTTGGCCTTCACTGGCAGCTCCTCAGCTGATAGCTCATAGCAACTGTGCTCTGCTACATGGTTTAGACAAGACATTTTGTGGCTTAGTCAGCTCACCTACTGCTTCTCCTAGTACCCTGTAGGCTCGCCTTTTGTTCATTACACTGTCTACTTAGGACTTCTTCCAAGTAGGAGAACTCATACGGCGATACATGTGTTGCAGTCTTCCGCTCAAGAATCCTCCCCCATGCTTCTCCTGGCCAATCCCTATTTTTCCTTTGGTTTCATTGAACCCATCATTAACTTCCTCCAAGAGGCCTTCCCTGGTCCATCCTGGGATGGGCGTCCCTTCTCTGTGCTCCTGTAACATCTGTATGCCCCTGCCATAGCACCTGTCACACAGCAAGCTTACTGCTTGTCTTCCTGGTTGTCTCTCCAGCTAGATGGGAAGGCAGGGGCCATAAATATCTCCCATCCCTAGACAGTGCTTGGAGTATACCAGTTACCAGTTGCTGCTGAGTTGACACCAACTCATGGTGATCCCATGTGTGTCAGAGTAGAACTGTGCTCCATAGGGTTTTTAAATCCAGGACTTTCTTCTGAGGCACCTCTGGGTAGACTTGAACCTCCAACCTTTTGGATAGCAGCTGAGCATGTTAACCATTTGCACTACCCAGGGACTCCTACCCAGGGACCCCTGATCAGACTATAACCGAACCCATTGCCATTAAGTTGATTCTAACTCATGAGGACCCCATGTGTTTCAGAGTAGGACTGCGTCCATAGGGTTTTCAACGTCGAGACCTTTAGGAAGCAGGTCTCCAGGCCTTTCTTCCAAGGTGTCTCTGGGTGGGTTTGAACTGCCAACCTTTCAGTTAGTAGTAGAGTGTTTAATTGTTTGTACCACTCTGGGACCCCTCTTGGAATATAAAAACAAACAAACTAAACCCATTGCTGTCAAGTCAATTTTGACTCATGGTGACCCCTGTGTTACACAGTAGAACTGAGCTCCACAGGGTTTTCTTGGCTGTGACCTTTTGGAAGAACATTTCCAGGCCTTTCTTCTGTGGTGCTGCTGAACGGGTTCAAACCGCCAACCTTTCAGTTAGCTGAGTGCAAACTGTTTGTACCACCCAGGGACCTTCTTGGAACATAAAACCAAAAGACCAAACTTTTTGCCATCAAGTTGATTCTGACTCATAACATAGTAGGTGCTTAACAGCAAATTTTGAGTGACTAAATGAATGAATGAATGAATGAATGCTATAGCTAGTTTCTTTCAGTTATTTCTATGGAGGTTTTTTTTTTTTCCCATTCCAAACATTTTTGCCTTTAAATCCATTCTGAGAGGGTTGTTTTTTTTTTTTTTACTTTTCTTATATTGTTTTTAACTTTCCTTTTAAGAAAAAAAAAAAAGAGAAAAAACCAACCAACCAACCAAAAAACAACCGAAAAATACCCTTTGTATTTGTAATGTGCAATACATGATAACCAAAAGAAGGGAAGAATAAACCACTTCAGAAATACAGTAAAAATTCACTAGTTCAGATGACAAAAATCCTGAATATCTAATACTATGCACAAGAGTACTCAATTCTTTATAGTGCAAACTACTTTTGTAAATAAGAGCTGGGAAACTGTCTGGAATATTTAAAACAAATTCTGCTCTCAGTAGCGTTTCAGGAATGCTGATGAATATTTAGGTGTATGCTAATTACTAGTCATTTTTATCCATTCACTAAAATAAATGCCTCTCTGAAGAACCTCTGTTGATGAATTATTTGCAAAATACGTTCCACGTTCTCTATCAAGATATGCAAGGCCCTCTACCTCCTGGTGGTCACTGACTTGTGAGTAGATTTGTCTGAGGCCACAGGGTACCTCTGACCTTGATGCTTGAGCCATGCCTGCGAGCCTTACACACAGGGCTACTCCACCTCTGCACCTCTGCTATGCTCCCCCCGCCTGGAAAACCTAGCCCACCTTTCTTTAACTATAGGCGGTTACTCCTGTCCTTGGGCTTGGCTTTCTCTGCCACCCCTGGCTGGGTTGAACGTCCTTCTCTGTTCTCAAAGGCCCTCTGCACAATGATTGTACTAACTGGTCTGGGACAGGATGTGGGTCCTGCTCACTGATGCAATCCCTAGCACCAAACACAATTCCAGGCACAGATCAGCACAGGCAGTTGGTATTGATCAAAACAGAAATGAACTCAACAGTTCCATTTGAAACATTCTATACAATAAAAGTTGACAAAACCACCTTAACATTATTTTATGATTAAAATTGGCCTTCAACCTAACTGATCCGAATTAGTGAGCTTATACTGTACTATTGTTGCTACTGTTAGCTGTCATCAAATCGCTCCTAAGGCATGGCAACCCCATGCACAATAGAATGAAATGTTGCCCGGTCCTTCGCCATTCTAATGATCAGATGTGGATTGGACAATGTTCTATTGCGATCCACAGGATTTTCATTGGCTGATTTTTGGAAGCAGATCACCAGGCCTTTCTTCCACTGTACTATTAATCTTGTATTATCTACCCTATGGGGTTTCCATGAGAATTCAATGGAGCAATGTATTTTAAAAAGTAGTTTATAAAGTCCTAAACAAAGGTTAGTAGTTAGTTAAATTTCTATTACTTAACTAAAATTATATTAGTTATCTACTGTTTTTTAATAGGATTATTTTAAATTAAGATCTTTTCATATTTTTTGTGCACAAGAGCATATCTATATACTGTTATAAATAGGCACGACTTTAAACTAAATCATTTCACAAGCCACAGGAATGGAATTCTGCTCAAACAAGAAAGCAAAACTACAGTGAAAAATTGTGGGTGTGATGTATCTTTCACTCATGAGAGTTTATACTTCTGCCTTTACTACCAAATGCTGCAAATCCCAGTGCATTCTCTGGAACACATTTTGTAGCAACAGTGAATATGTACTAAATGAAGTAGAGAAAGGAACTTGGGCAAAGAAATCATCTTTCAGTTGTAGTAAATTACCTTCCTGAAATTTATAAGTATCAGTAATATCTTGCATGCCATCTCTTCCAACTTGTTTGGTCACAATTAATTTCCCGATGTGGGTGGAATCCACGCCTTCAACCACATGAGTGCCATCTTTTTTGGCTGTAATGTAAACAAGATCACTGTTGACCTGAAAGCAGAAGAAGAGGACAGCATTACCGTTGTTAAATGTCCTTGTCACCTGAACTTTCAACTCTCCATGATGTAATCATCTAGAGATCCCTAGAGTGGACACGTTCCTTTTGTCAACAACAAAGGATTCATAGGGCCAAACTAGTTTTCAAAATATTCTGAAGGAGAATCCAGTTTAATCATCAGATTTTTAAAAATTAAAAACATATAGGGCTGCACCATTGATTGTCAAGACATCAGCCATTTCTTTCTCCCCTTATTTCTTGCTGGAAAAGCCCACCTCCTAAGGGAGAGCTGAAATGCCATGCCCATTACTTGCCTTTCCAGATGTATTTTAAGCTACCAGTGGCCATGTGACCTACTTCTGGGAAGAAGAGAAAGTCGGCTAGGTGAGTTCTGGGGAAGATTCTTCTTCATGAAAGGAGGGAGGTACATGGGCATGAGAGAATCTGCCCTTCCCTTTCTGCTCTCAGATGTCATGTGAGGTAAGGTGATGCTTGCAGCTGCTGTAACCATCCCGGGAGAGAATAGAGGAACACTGCCAACAATCTGAAGATGGCAGAGCAGAAAGGTGAGAAGAATTGGAGTGCTTGACGATGCTGATAAATGGCTAAGCCAACTTTGGGATTATATGAGAAAAATAAACCCCTACTGTTTAAATCATTTTAATTGTGTTACTTGAAGCCAAAAGCATTTTAATTGATAATATTATTACACTATCCAGGGGGAATCCAGGCAATTTTCTGGTAATTCAGAAACTAAACTATGCTATTTGTGGGGCTTGGAAATAGCATCTTGGGGCCACACTGGCTAACCCTCAACTCTTCCAAGGCCTTGTTTTATCACCCTACTTTTTAGAGACAATGCATAATCTGAGCCTGAAAGCTGCTACCCCCAGATTCCCTTATTACATTCTTTTCAATCACCTTCTTGGGGGTTCCACTTACTGAAATGGAAGCAGGTAGGGAACATGCTGCAGCTGAAAACAGTCACTGATGTATTTACTAAATGTTTTCCAAGCTGCTCTCTAAGCCTCAGTTCCCTCCTCTTTTAAATTGGGTAATAATAGTTCTTTCCCCATAGGCTGTCTAGCAGAATTAATTGAAACACATACATGCAAATTATTTATCACAGTGCCCAGCATATAGTCAATAATAAATAATGCTAGCAGCAATAATATATTATGTAATGCTATCGCCAAATATTGTTCAAGGTGCTGGGGACTGAACGGTGAACAGATTCAGTCACTGTCCTCATAGGGTTTACCCTTTAGCAAGGGTGATTCTGTGCATCAGAATCACCTGGGGAAATTTTTAAAAGTAGATGTCTGATGAAGGAGGTCTTGAGTGGGACCCTAAATATATTATTTTTTTAAAAAAGCTCTCAGATAATTCTAGTGGACACCCAGGCCTGAAAACCCCTGAAATATACTACAAAAGTAGAGGGAAAGTCCAGCCCATGATACTATGGAGCCCATGGGGCGGTGGGGTGGGGGGTTGGCTAGGAAGTAACACCCAGGTTGTAACTTGGAAGATGAGTAAGAGTTAGTAAACTAAGGAACGCATGGAAGGCTGTTATAGGCAAAGGGGCTTAGAGGGACAAGGCCCTGAGAAAGGTATTTGGGAGAGGCACTGGATTAGCTGCAAGAATTGGGTTCTGATCTTGGATACGTAATTTTAGAAAGTCATGTTCACCTCTCTGAACTTCAGTTCCAGCTCCTATAAAATGAAAATAATTATACTTGTTCTGCCTATTTCATAGGAACATTTTAGAACTAAATGATATAGGGTATATCTGAAAATGACTTGTAAACTTCCATGTTCAGTAAAATATAATGGCTATTATTAGGTAGTGGGGAAACTAGATGATATATACTCAACTTTTATAGTTGAGGTTAAAGAGAGCAATTTTTCTCTATTTTCTCACAGAATGTTCTGAATTTATATGAAGTTTGACCTCTACTAAGGAGGTATTGAATACCTACAATGTTTCAATGACTTTCTGTAAGTTGTTTAATTTAAACCTCACAACAGCAACCCTGTGAGGTATGTATTTTGATCCCCATTTTACAGATAAGGACACCACGACTCAGTGAGGTCAAGCACATTGTTTGTGGTCACGTGGTCAGGAGCTGGTGGAGCAGAAATTCAAACCCCAGGCTGGTCCTTCACCTGTTTCCTTGACCTTCACATCACACTGCCTCTACCACTTCACCCTGCGGACCACGAACACCAGCCTGACTTAGATGGTGAGATGGTCCCACACTTGGGGGTCAGGCTTCTGAGGGGTGACCAGTGGTGGCCCCACTTCTCAGGCAGAGCCCCCGTGGCTGAGTGGTGCTAGCTGTATTTGAAAGGCTGACATGTGAAATTAGGAATCAGGACAAGAGAAGACAGAGCAGGTACCCAGGGGCTATTTGTAATTTTGGGGGGAAAATGTTTAAAAAACTTTAAATGAGTTGCCTGAGAATTTTGGCATTCCCTTCAAGGGGGTCAGCAAGCATAGACAGCTACCTCCTCCACTTGAAAATTATAGCAATGATGATGATAAATATCCTTGTCATAACAAACCCTTACCACAGTTTATGATTTTCCAGGGAGACAAGGCTAAATATGGAAGCACCTAAACCCTTCTCTCCCCTTGAGCATGGCTTAGGGAATTTACGTAGCTAAAATCTCAGGCCAGTCCAACAACACAATCCCTTGTGGTAAGAGGAAAGGACAGCCACATTTACAGGACAGCTTTTGTATATGTGTATTGTGGGTGGATGCTGGGAAAGATACTCTTTCCAAGTGATGTCGTCAAGCTTTCTTTTCATCTTCAGCCACTAGTATGGTGGATCTCCATCCTGACTGCACCTTAGACTCACCTGAGGGGCTTAACAAAATACATGTGAGGCCCCACCCAGAATCAATTGAATCACTACAGTAGAAGAGTAGAATGTGCAGGATATACAGGAAAGAATATTGAATTTGGGCAAGTTACTGAATCTTTCTGAGTGTGGGTTTAATACTTTCCTTGCTGGGCTAGTGGAGTCCCTGGGTGGTGCAAACTGTGAAAGCACTTGTTTGCTAACCAAAAGGTTGGAGGTTCAAGTCTACCCAGAGGTGCCTTGGAAGAAAGGCCTGATGATCTACTTCCAAAAAAATCAGCCATTGAAAACCCTATGGTACACAGTTCTACTCTAACATACATGGGGTCACCGTGAGTCAGACTCAACTCTATGGCAACTGGTTTGTTTTGGCTGGGCTGGTAGGTAGGTTAGTACTACCTGTGAAGCCTTAAGTTTAAGGCGAATTTCCTTCTTTTGAATGCAAAGGGTCTTAGTCATTGACTAGTCCTACCCCTGCATTTGAAGGGGCTAATATCATGCAGATCCTCTGTATCCAACATGAAATCTGGTGCTGTTTTCGCTCCACCACCTCCCTGCCCCTTGGTCTGACACAGGCCCTCTTACGTAGAATGGGGCCTGGATACCAGGAATTCAGCAAAGTTGGGCTGTGGCAGCAAGTTAGAGGGCACCTCTCTGCAAACTTCTGCTTGTGCCCATAGAATGTGAGGATGTGTCTGTTGCTGGTAGAAGCTACGTCCTTCGCCATTAATCATGGACAATCGCTCTTGTTTTCAGGACCCAGGACAGCATTTGTTTTGGGATGTTCATTTGCTTCCAAGTAGACGTAACCACAGCTGCACGCTGTGCAGAGAAAATGGCTGCTCATCAGAGGAGTATGGGGGCAGTGGGTGCACAACAGCCAAGTGCCAACCCCCGTACTTGCCCTTCCTCCATCTATCTGTAGATGTCAGTTGTGCTGCCAGGCTCCAGTGTGTGCTCTCTGCTGATCATGCATGCTTGTCACATGTGTCCATCATCTCACCATCATGGCTGCAAGCCTTGAGGATGTGACTCTGGCTCCTAGCTCTCTGAGATACTGTTCCTAGCAGTGTACTTTGCACCACTCTTGCCTGCTCGCTTGATTGACTTATTCATTCAATAAATATTCATTGAAGGTTACTATGTGCCAGGTCCTGCTCTCTACCATGGGGATACAGCAGATCCTACCCTCATAGAGCTTATATTTCAGAAGGGAGAGAAATAATAAACATTAAGGCAGAGTAAGAAGGTAAAAACAGAGAATATAGTGATATTATAAGTGGGAGTGCGTTAGTGAGGACCTCTTTGAGGAGATGACTTGGGTGAAGTGAGGTAAGAAATCATGCAAATTGGGCTAGGAGTAAGGGGAGAGCATTCCTAGTAAAAGGAACAGTATGTGCAAAAACTCTGAAACAAGAGCATGTTTGGATGTTTCCAGAAGAACAAGGAGGTCAGTATGCCTGGAGCAAGGGAACGTGTGGGAAGGAAGCCAGGGGCCAGATCACATGGAGTCTAATAAAGATATATTTTCAGTATTTTTTTAAGGGTAATGGGAATCCATTGGATGGTTTGGCATGGGGGTGTGACATTTTTATTTACATTTTTAAAGGATAATTCTGGCTGGTTTGTGGAGAATAGACTGAACAGGGGTAAGAGAGAGAGAGTAAGAGACGGTTAGGAGGCAAATTCATTAGAGCTTAGTGCAGCGGGCCAGAGGGTAACAGCGGAGATCAGAAACGTGGTTGGGTTCATGATACTTTTGAAGGTATTATTGGCAAGATAAATGAGGTAAGTTAAGAAGAGGCACCAAGATAATTCCAAAGTTGTATTTGTTTTTTGAATGCATGAATGAACTATTTTAGATCAGACTAAGACACTAAAAATTGCCCTGCATCTAATAAGTGGAAGTAAATAAACTACAACTTTGAGTTGGGAAATAAGAATCTGCAAAAAGTACCTGTACAGATTGTATACGGAGAACTGCTGGCCAAGAGCTGGGAATGGCATAGCTTCTGGAGCCATGGGGTGGTTACTGTGGCCCTGAGAAGCCAGTCACTGCAGCTACAAAAATGGCAGGGGAGGGAAGGAAGAGGGAGTGTGTGTGTGCAGTGGATGTGTGCCTTGTGCACGTGCGTGCTCATGCATGTGTGGATACTTTTACATGTATATTTGTGTGTGCACATGTATGTGCATGGAGTCCATGTGCACACATGTGCATAAATGTTTGTGTGTACACACATTCACACGTGTTGTGTGTTCACTGCATGTGTGCACATGCATGAGTGTTCATGTGTGTAGTGCACTGCATGTATATACATGTGTGTATGTGTACAGTGCATGTGTGTGTATGTATGTTTGTATGAGTAAGAAAGAGTTTTTTTGGGGGAGGGTGTGAAGAGAGATGACTGAGCCAATTAGAAGAAGCTAAGATAAAAGGGAAGGGGCATCCCTGGAGTGCCTCATGAACATGGACGTTCAGAAGACAATTCCAGACACTTAGAACTGTTGTGTTCGTCTCATCTCTTCAGAAGTCCTAGGCCACCAAGAGTTGGGGAGAGAAAAGGCAGATGGGCCTTGAGAACTGAAGGAACCCACTACATGATGAAACCATGAGAAGGGACGAGGTTAGATAAATAGGCTACAAGTCCTGAAAGAAATCTAGAAATGAGAAGGGTAAATTTTCAGAAAGGAGGACAAGAAGAAAAGTGACAGAAGACAAGGCTCTTTCCATACATAACCCTCATATTCTAGGATTCTGTTTTCACTCAAGGGGATCAGGGTCCTGGGAAAACCAAAAAATTAGTCAGTGAACATACTGCGTGATCTGGCCTGGAAATGAGTAAGGAATGAACAAGAAAGTGGACATGCTGAGAGGCAAGGAAAGGCAACTCCCACCGACATACCTGGGGTAGTGAGCGGCATGCTTACAAAGCAGGGATAAGAGAGAGAGCGCCTAATCTAAAACCTGAGTCCTGTATCTCCCCATTAAAGGTAAATACTACGTCCACTATGGGGTTCCACTTTAGGCCCCCTTGAGAAAAGACGTCTCATGTTTTCAACAGCTTGATCTTATCTTATAAATGGCTCAGCCCTGGAGCTCAGCCCGAGCTAGAGCCACAAATCGTATGCTGTCAGACAGGTCTCCACAGTGGATGAGGAGGAGTAATTATAATCTTCAAATGCTGATGACATTCATAACACCCAGATCTATATTTAATAATAACAAAAAACATTTACATTAACAGCTATTAGACAATTAACTCATGAAGGAAAATTCTCCCTCTGTCTTTCTCAGCAGCGATAAGGAGTAAAGAAATTATAAAAACAAGGCTTTGTGAATTTTAGAGTGATTTTCCATTAAGAGGTTCTCACAGCATCATAAACTTTCAGATAGCAGCTCTGGAGCTTTGTGTAAGTCTTCAAATCTCAACCTGAAATCAAGGGATACAATTCCAAATACGGTATGCTCATTCTCCCAAGGGTTCTAGCAACTCTAATGGTAATTTCTGTGGGAGAAACATGCTTTCTGTGGTGTATTTCGAATTTCTGATTTTGCAGTCTAAATATTCACAATTATTTTACTTCTGAAATTTTTCCTCCACCTGCCTCTCATTTGATTGCTCTTGCCATTTGTTTAGTTCAGGACTCCCTGTCTCAGGCATGGAGTAATGTCCCAGCCTTCTAGCTCATCTCCCTACCTCCAGTGACATTCCCATCTGATTCGTGAGCCAGAAGGTTGCCAATGATTTAGGAGCTGGCTCACATTCCTCCCCAGTGAGAACCCCCTTGCTTACTGGAGGACACCCACATTTCTCCCTGCCTTGTCCCCTCAGCCATCATCTCTGACATTCCCGGCTGCACACCTGACATTCCAGTGAGCTGCCCAGGTTTCCATCTCTCACACACACCGTTTGGTGCTCACCTGCCTGAAGTTCTCTCCTTCGCCTGAAACGCCTTCCCTTCTCTGTCTTCTTTCTAACTCCTGTGTCTGAATAACTGCTGAGCATCTTTTGAGATTTGCATTGGGCATATCTGCTGCAAAAGACCTCTTTAAAGTGTTAAAAAGCAAACATGTCACTTTAAGGACTAAGGTGCACCTGACTCAAGCCATGGTGTTTTCAATTGCCTTATATGCATGCCAAAGCTGGACAATGAATAAAGAAGACCAAAGAAGAATTGATGCCTTTGAATTATGGTGTTGGTGAAGAATATTGAATATACCATGGACTGCCAGAAGAACAAGCAAATCTGTCATGGAAGAAGTACAGACAGAATGCTCCTTAGAAGCAACGATGGCGAGACTTCATCTCACATACCTTGGACATGTTCTCAGGAGGGACTAGTCCTTGGAGAAGGACATCATGCTTGGTAAAGTAGAGAGTCAGTGAAAAAGAGGAAGACCCTCAATGAGATAGATTGACACAGTGGCTGCAACAATGCGGTCAAGCATAACAACAATCATGAGATGGTGCAGGACCTGGCAGTGTTTCGTTCTGTTGTGCATAGGGTCTCTATGAGTTGAAACTGACTTGATAGCACTTAACAACATAACAATAACATCCTTCAAGAGCAGTACAGGCACTAATTCCTCAGTACAGGCTGCTAATTGAAACATCGGAGGTTCAAGTTCACTCAGAGGCATCTCAAAAGAAAGGCTTGGTGATCTACTTCTGAAAAATCAGCCATTGAAAACCTTATGGAGTGTAGTTCCACTCTGACACACAAATTGGCTTGATAGCAACTGAGTTTTTCTGGGTTTTATTATGCTACTATATTACTATTTACTAGCTAGATGATTATGGAAAGTTTATTTAACTACTTTGTGCCTCAATTTTCTTTTCTGTAAAATGGGAAGAATTATAATACCCATTTTAAAGAGTTGTTAAGAGTATCAAATGGAAGGCAACGTGATTACAGAGCATGAGCTCAATACAGGTAGCTGTTATTTCAGTGTGTTTATTGGTCTAACTATAGCTGGCTAAGTCCTGTCTCTCAGCCTTTCCTATATCTCTCCCTGCAACCTGTCAGCCTGCTCCTTTACCTGACACTTCTTGCGTTTAATTCGATTTTCAGAATTCTGTTTGGCATATTGTTTACTGCCTCTTCTCCTTCAAGCCCTCTCCTCAGTTTTTCCAGAATTTCAGACCCCTCACCAAAGTGTTCCCATGAACCCGTTAAGTGGGCTGCATCCCTCCCTCCCTCTTTCCTCCTCACTCTGGTGGCTCTACTTTTCCTCTCCAGTGATGGCAGGAAATGCATGGCAGTTCCCAGACCAAGACCACGGTTGGTGTGTTTGGATTTTGTGTTACAAGGATTACTGGTCTAGTTGAAGAGTGAAGTTGTACGCATAGAAATTTCAATTTATGGACTCTCTCTATTAATTTTTAGTCAAGTGGTTTAGCAGCCTGGTGGCGCAGTGGTTAAGAGCTAGGCTGCTAACCAAAAGGTGGGTAGTTCGAATCTACCAGCTGCTCCTTGGAAATTTTATGGGGCAGTTCTTCTCTGTCCTATAGAGTTGCTATAAGTTGGAATCGACTTTATGGCAAAGGGTTTGTTTGTTTTATAATTCATTTAATCACTTTATTTCTGAGGGGCAGTTGATACCTATTTTATTGATTTAGAAAACTGAGCTAAGGTTAGTAAATCATTGTTTTTGGGAGGAAAAAGGAAAATAGTATGTAAGAACTGCACTTAGAATTAAGAACCTGGAGGTTGGAATGATGCCTAGTTAACTTATAAACAAACAGCATATACCATGTACCTAGGAAATTTAGAAGTAACAACCCAGCCTTGTATTCTTTCATGTGTTAAGAGATTGAGGAGGAAAACAGTATTCTCCTCCTGGTTTTCACTCACCTCTGCGAAAACAAAGGGTGCATCAAACTGGAAGCAAACATGGCCATGCTTGACGGCTTGAACAGAGGCGGGGCCACACCGGTACATCCCTACAGTACACAGAGGAAGGAGAGCATGAGTATGCCACCTCCAGTTCTGCATGGACACAACACAGTTCATAGCACTGGGAATGGCTCTTTAGACACAAGCTTTTCACAACTTTGTCATTGATTTAGTCCAAATGCTCTCCATGGCTGAACAGGGCAGAAGGCCACAATGTTTAATGAAGCAGGTTTGGTTGGAAATGCTTCCTCAAACTAAAATGTGAAGCCATATTAAAAAATATGAAGGGTAACACTCTTCTGCATCTATTCTGCCACCAACAAACACATATCCAAGTGTATTTTGGCCAAGCTGTTGTCTTGCCTAGTGTTTATCTCTTTTTTAAACAAGTATCTGAAATGTTGGAAAAGTTGATGTGTCCTCAGTGGTTGTTGTTGTTTATTAGGATTTTTGTCTTTTGTTTTTGGAGATTATGACTAATTTATAGCCACAATTGAGGTCAAATTTAACTGGAGAATCTGGCATTAATCACACACGTTGACAACGCCTGCCATGGATTCAGGAAGTCGGCAATTTCATGTTTACTTTTACAAAATTCTTTAGACTTTAACCACTATCTCTAGTTGATATCTGATTAGCTGTCATTAGTCACCTCTATGATGTAAGCCATCTCATGACGTATAATCCAGAACACCAGGAAGTGTTGAACCTTCTCTCTTAAAATTCAGTATTATAATAAGGTTCCACTAAGAATATGAACTGAATGTTTATCTTTAGGTGGTGCATATGGTTAAAGTGCTCGGTTGCTAACCAGAAGATTAGAGGTTCAAGTTCACCGAGAAGCATCTTGGAAGAAAGCCCTGGCTATCTACTTCTGAAAACCTTATGGAGCACAGTTCTACTCAGACACATATGGAGTCTCCATGAGTTGGAAATCAACTTGATGGCAACTGGTTTATGCTTTCATATGTCTATATATCCAGATCAGTGAATCATATCAACACCTGAGGAAATAAACTTAATCATGCCCCCAGCAGACAGCTTTTTTTTTTTTTTAAATCATATTAAAGAGAAATGTAGGCCTATGATCTGATTTTATAAAATTCTGGGAGAGGTCATAGCTGCCACTGCTTAGCCCAGGTTGCAAGTAAGCAGACAAATACCCTCATATCCAAATTTTGAAAGAAATCACACAACATCAAAAGGAAATCAGGTTCTGGGGAAATAAGAATTTAAAGAACAATCTGTAATTATTTTTTGAGTTCCTTATTTTCTCTACTGCCTTATAGCTTATCACTGTGTGTCTGGGAGGGCTGAAGTATATTTTATAGGTTAGTAAAAATTCTTACACAGATTTTTTTTGTCTTGTCTTCAAAACTGTTTATCAAAGCATGAGTAGATGAATTATATATGTTAAGTTTTATGTTCTTTTTCTAAAAGTTATAAAATAATCAGGATAAAGCTGAGTATTGGAAAGAAACTTGATGGGCAGGTATTCCATACTGTTTGTGTACCCAGAAAGCACACTTCTGATGTTGGTGTGCAATGGGAGTGCTTTCCACATGTCAAATGAAATCATAAAAGCAAAATAAAGATTGGCAGTGAAGCAATTTCCTCAAGTGAGGATGCAGCTTTACCATCACTGTTTTCCTGGGGGGTGCTGTCCACAGCTTGCCAACCACCAAATCCAACAGGAAGGTCAGGCCTCTTCATCCAGGCCTCATTCCAGCAGTGGTAGTTCCTTAGAAAACACAACCAACCAAGAGGTTAAACTTTCCATCACAGTCAGTGCTCCAAGCCATCAGAAAGTCACCCAGAATCCTAGGGATATATTATCTACAAATTATTGGAAAGCATTAAGGTAATTTGGGGCTCCTGGAGATGTGCTGGGAAACTAGACTTGAGTTTGCTGGGCAGATGCATTTCCACTGGCACACCTTGGGGACACTCACAGTCTGGATGCTGTTTTTCTCCTGTGAATATCAGCTTCAGGGTCACCCAGAGCTATTTGGATCAGTGCACTAAGCAGTTTTGATCTTAACTATTCTTTGTTGCCTAATGAAAGCAGAACTTACTGTGTGTTAAAAGGGTAGAAAAGAAAATCGAAACAGAAATACATAGATCTTTGAATTTCTTTTATATATTTTGGATTTATAAAAAAATATTACTTTGCAATAATTAAGTAGTAAAGTACTTTGTGTTTATGGTCTCAGACCATTGCCATAGAAAGGACTGCATTAACTACTGACAATAGTTCTTTATAATTTGTGGCAAATTTCCATTTGGTGTTAAATGAGAAGAAAATGTTGTCAGGGTGAGTGTCTCTTTACCCTTTATCAAAGGTGGGTGACCCATGAGCTAAGGGCCATGCAAAACATTTTAGGACTTTGCATATGACCCTTGAGGCCAGAGCATGAAATAAAATGTCATCATGAATTGTATTATTATGTCCTTGGGAAGACCTAAAATTATATGACAGTACAGAAACAAATGGGAACACGTTAACCTATCAGCACTGTAGAAAATGTTCATACAGAAATAACGACTTAATGATGGGGTGAGGTGGTTATAGCAGCCTTCGTTTATAGCACTAATGAATTCCAGATCCAACTATTATCCATCCTTCCCCTAAAAGTCCTTCAATGTCAGTAATTTGTTTGTATTCCCACTTCTCTCTGAGTTCAGACCACCTATGTTTGGCTCAATTAAGATGTTTTAATATACATTTATGGAGTGGTACCATGTACCAGGTACTGTGCTAGGTGCTAGGTATTTAAAGATGATCAAGGCTCAGGTTCTTGATCACAAAGAGCCAGGGGGAAAGACAAACATATAAAACAACCACTAAAACTTTTATAGGTTTGTTATCAGGCTTAGGCATCTCTGGGTGGTGTAAATGGTTAACACTCTTGGCTGCTAACTAAAAGGTTTAATGTTCAAATCCAGCCAAAGCTCCTCAGAAGAAAGCCCTGGTGATCTGCTTTCAAAAACTAAGTGATGCATGCTAAAATGGAAATTCATTGGAAGGGGAGTGGGATCTCAGTGGAGAAATTTCCAGGCACTAGGGAAGGAAGGCTTCACAACAGAAGTGATCACTTCAGCTGAGTCCTGAAAGATAAGTGGCAGGTGGACGAAAGGAGCAAAAACAATAGAGGTGTGAAACGGCTAACACAGTGTGTTCAGGGAACTGGAAGCTGCTTGTTATGGCTCAAGGGTCTTATGTCTGCATATTTGTGTGCATGGGTGAAGAGTAATGGCAGAGAAGGGTGGACAGGTAATCACAAAACTAACAAATAGGGGTAGCGCTTACTATGTGCCAGGCACTGTTCAAAAGACTTTATGTCTACTAACACATCTGATGTTCCCAGCACTCTGTGAGAAAGATGCTATTATTATTACCTCTAGTAGAAGTGAGGGCACTGAGAGATTAAGAACCTTGTCCAAGTCACACTGCCAGTTAGTGACAGAGTTCCAGGGTCCATGCTCTTACACACTGAGCTATGCTGTAAGCGAGGATGAGATTGTGGGATAATTTTATGCCAAGTTAAATATTTGCGCTTTATTCTTAGGCAATGAGAAGGCTTTGAAATCATTTAAGAAGGAGAGTTAAAGTTACAGATCTCCCATCTCTGTGGGAGATGGATGGAGAGGCAATACTGGAGACAAAGCCAAGCCCCTTGCCCCATCAGAGACACTGCAAAGGTCTAGAATGGATCAAAGGGGTGCTCACTACAGAGGAGGCCACTGCTGGGGGAGGGAGAGGAGCCTTCAGGAGGCACAACCAACCGGCGTGTGGAAATGTGAGGGAGCTGGATGAGTGGAGGAAGACTTTGTTGTTCACAGGGAATACGATGGCCCCATTTACGAAGACTGAATAGAAGAGGAGGAGCAGAAGATTTGTGTTGGGGTGGAAGCGATGGTGGGCAAATCGCTTAGTTTTGGACATGGTGAACTTCAAGTGCTTGTGGAAAATCCAGGAGATGAAACCTTGCAGGCATTTTTACATACACACGTGACACTCAGAATTTAATGGAGCCTTGACTGGAGATGGAAGGGGCGAGGGCAAAAGACAAAGAATGAGTGCGAAGGGGAGAGAGGCAGGGTGGGTTTCTTTCTTGATAGTGATCTAATTTGTGAAAGGAAGAAAAAAAAACAGATACGGCAGTGGCAATTTTTTGGTGAGGAGAGATTAAGGCATTGTTATGGAGGAAGAATGCAGTAAAAAGGGAACAGATAAACATTTAAGAGAGAGGGAATAAAGGAGCTCTCAAATACCAAGGACACAGCAGGATGGGGTCAGAATCCCCAGCCATGGACACAGTGGGAGAAAGGGGGTGCAGATGCACAACAAGGGGAAGATGTGGAGGAGTCAGGCAGGAAGATGGGGTAGGACCTCTTTCCCACCTGAGAGCCTCTATTTTTGCTCTGAAGCTGGAAGGAAGGTCACTGTGAGTGTTGAATAACGACTCTGCTAGCTTCCCTTCAGAACAGTAAAGGCTGTACCATCAGGCAGAGAGATACAAAGAAAAATAGCAATAACATGTTTGCAATCCCGAACAGACATCAGTGACTGCTGCCTATACAACCTGTGGTGGAGAGGAGCCCTGGCTTTGAGTGTTTTACCACCAATCTAGATTAATAAGCCCCAGAACATCCTTATTTAAATTCAGATAGCCTTGGCAAGGTTAACCTTGAAAAAGATAAATATGCTTTGCATTTCAGATCTCTGGTAAAGACTTGTCTTTGAGGATAATGTTTCTTTTCAAATGACCAGGAGATGGACGAAGGTTTCATTCCCCTCACTATGGTATCTAATTAGTTACACGTGATCTTCTTCAGCTTCACTTATGCCTGAGATGTTATCTGTGTATTTGGGTGGAATGGTTTAATAATCCACTAACCATCCGACAGTTTGTCATACTGTGCTGGCTTGCATGTTGCTGTGATGCTGGAAACTATACCACCAGTACTATTTCAAATACCAGCAGGGTCACCCATGTTGAACAGGTTTCAGTGGGGCTTCTAGACTAAGACAGACTAGGAAGAAAGGCCTGGCGATCTACTTCTGATGATTAGCCAATGAAAACTCTATGGATCATAACCAGATAGTGTCTGATACAGTGCTGAAAGTTGAGGCCCCTAGGGTGGAAGGCACTCAAATACACAGTGGCGGCAACAACGGACTCAAGCATATCAATGATCACCAAGATGGTAGAGGACCAGGCAACCTTTTGTTCTGCTATACATGGGGTCACCATGAGTCAGAGCCAACTCTATGGCAACTAACAAAATCAGCATGCATGTCTTCATATCCCAAATTCCCCAAGAAAGGAGCTAATCTTTACAGACATTTCTTGATGCCATTTGCTTAACCTTTCAGGGTGGAAAATATATATACTGCTTCCTGCAATATTGTTTCATATTTTAAAGTTTCTTTATCTAGATCCATAGTACTCTTGTGGTTTTCCTCTCATTACGAAATTCTACGAAGCCACTTGCTTGTCCTGTTCTGCACCCCACCCCAGCACAGAGCAGCGCCTGGCATGCAGGAGGGCTCTCTGGGCACGGGCTGGTTGACTGGTGAGGACATCTCCAAGCAAGGCAGTGGGAATTAAACCTTTGCTTGTTTGTTTTTAAGGTTCAGGGTTTCATAGTTTTTCAGAGCCTTCATTTGAAACCCAGGGTCCCATTATCCAGTCACAGTATAACACTGTTCCTGTAAAGTTAAAAATATGATAAACTTACAAAGTGACCTAGTTTCCTTGTAGCCTCTTTCTAAAGAAGCAGTGTAGAAATTAAAATAATGCCCCATTTCACTGAGAGTTGTTTAATCAGGGTGCCAGGATGAAAAAACTTTTTTTTTTTTTTTTAATAATGATGAGGATGACAAGTGAAGAACGCATCTTCGTTTCCTTTGACTTCCTGTATATTTCGTGCAGTGACGGCTAGTGATTTTTAGAACTCATTTCACGGCTGCAAATAACACAGCAGTATTGGTACCAAGTACCCCGAGAATCACCCCACAAGGCCAGGCTTACTTAAACAATACAGCACCAGGCAGTGCTGGAGGCCTGGGAAGGGGTGCTACAGGGCTGGCTTAGTTTATTCTTTGACTCCTTGGAATTTACACACAAGACATAATCACACAAATGCAAAGGCAGGTACATAAGAATGCGCATCCTAGCATAATTTATAAGAAAGAAAAATCAGAAACAACCTAACTGTACAAATGTGATTAATTATTTTGAAACACAAAATAGAATGCTATTCAGCCATAAAAATACAGAGCTAAACTTAATAGGCCTACCACCCATCTCTCAGTTTATTGGACTGTGGTGGCTTGCATGTTGCTGTGATGCTGGAAGCTATGCCTCTTATATTCTAGTACCAGCAGGGTCTCCCGTGGTGGACAGGTTTCAGTGGAGCTTCCAGACTAGGAGGAAAGGCCTGGCAATCTATTTCCAAAAATTGTCGTTGTTGTTAGGTGCCATTGAGTCCATTCCGACTCATAGCGACCCTATGTACAATAGAAGGAAACACTGCCCAGTCCTGTGCCATCCTTACAATTGTCGTTATGCTTGAGCCCATTGTTGTAGCCACTGTGTCAATCCGTCTTGTCGAGGGTCTTCTTCTTTTTCACTGACCCTCCAATAAGCTGCTCAAAAATTAGGCAGCGAGACGCTATGGATCACAACAGAACATTGTCTGATATAGTACTGGAAGATGAGCCGTCTAGATAGGAAGGCACTACGCAATAGCCACAACAATGGATTCAAACATGCCAGTGATCATGAAGATGGTGCAGACTGGGTGATGTTTTGTTATGTTGTACATGGGATTGCCATGAGTCAGAGCCGACTTGGCGGAAACTAACAACAACAAATACTTATCAGGCAGGAAAGATGTCCATGCATATTAATTTAAAGAAACCACGCTACAGCGCACCCTGCAAAGTGTATGTACTCATTGCTTATGTGTGGTAGGCAGAATTCTCAGGGACCCCCAGTGACCCTTGCCCTTGTGTAATTCCCTCCCCTCAGGTGCACAAAACCTGTGAATATGCTAGCAAAGGGGATTTTGCAGATGCAATTAAAGTTACTAATCTATTGACTTTGAGTTAATCAAAATGGAGATTATCAGTGTGAGCCTGACCTAATCACATGAGCCCTTTAAATCTGGGTCTAGAGATCACAGACAGAGCAAGTCAGGGATTCCAAGGAGCAGAGACACTCTCTTGCTGGCCTTGAAGGAGATGGAAGCTGCGGTGAGTTCTACAACTACAAGGAACTGAATTCGGCCAACAACCTTAATGAACTTGGAAGAGGACCCTGGGCATCAGAGGGGACTGCAGTCCTGAGCAGAGAAGCCGCTAACTCATGTCAAACCCTGACTCCCAGAAACCGTGTGATAATAAATTTGTGTTGTTTTAAGCTGCTGAGTTTGGGGTAATTTGTTATGCAGCAGTAAAAAATGAATGCAGTACACAAAGAGGCATATTAGAGAATGTTTATCAAAATGTTCTGAATGGTAAGAAAGTGGATGCTTTCTATTTTTGTATTTTTCTGCACTATTTGCAATGTTTTGCAATAAACATGTATGAATTTCCCAATAATATATTAAGAGGACTATTTTTTTTTTAATTAAGAGAAGGTAGAGCACAGCTCCACCACCCATCTATCAGTTTGCCATACTGCAGTAGTTTCTGAGTTGCTGTGATGGTGGAAGCTATGTATCTTAGTCATCTAGTGCCGCTATAACAGAAATACCACAAGTGGATGGTTTCAACGAAGAGAAGTTTATTTCCTCACAGTCAAAGTAAGCTAAAAGTCCAAATTCAGGGTATCAGCTCCAGGGGAAGTCTTTCTCTCTTTCTGTTGGCCTTCTCATCAATGTTCCCCTGGACTAGGAGGTTCTTGGCTCAGGGACCCCTGTCCAAAGGACGTGCTCTGCTCCTGGCACTGCTTTCTTGATGGTATGAGGTCCCCCTGTCTCACTGCTCACTTCTGTCTTT
>NW_004444124.1:531149-537847 GCF_000243295.1 Trichechus manatus latirostris | reverse complement strand
CCAACTCTTCAGCCAGGGATTAGACTGGACTGTGGGACATAAACTGATACTCGTAAAGAGTGTACCTCTTAGCTCAAGTAGATACAAGAGACCAAAGAGGCAGCTTCTGTCCGGAGGTGAGATGGGAAGGCAGAGAGGGTTAGTTGCTGGTTGAATGGACATGGGGAATCAGGGATGGAAAGGAAGAGTGTGCTGTCACAGAACGGGGTGAGCAATTGGGGTTGCATAACAATGTATGTATAAAATTTTGTATGGGAGACTAACTTGAAATGTAAACCTCGTTTAACTACAACAACAACAAAAAAAAGAATATTGCCTGATACAGTTCCGGCAGGCCATAATGGACTCAAGCATGCCGGGGTTCATGAGGATGGCACAGGACCAGGCAGTGTTTCCCTCTGTCAGAGTCTACTCTATGGCAACTAACAAGAACAACAGGGCACAGCTCAAAGCTGCCCGGTTCAACTGGCTGGCTGAGGTCACATCCAGAGGTGGCTGAGGCCATGGGATGGTGGAGAACTAGACAGAAAACACACCTTAGGCCAAGATGGGCTTCTGGGCTCTGTGTGCTGTGCGTTCAAAGAAAATAAAGTGGTGGATTTAAGCAACAAGTCCTTTAATGCCTTTAACTTGCCGATTAAATCCTCTACAGGGTCATCTCATTTACAGTCTGTCCAGAAAGGTTTCAGAGGAAAAGAGTTCTTAAAAGGGAAGAAAGAGATATGGGCTTGTAACTTTGTTCCTGCAGTTTTATTAAGGCTCAAGGGAGGGCACAAATAAGACAGAAAGAAAGCCCTGGAGGAAATGGCTTGGAAGAACTTCAAGTGTAAACCAAGTGTTTGCATTCTTTTATTGCAAAATGGCAGGGGTTGGAAGAAAGGCAATCTTTATCTTGTAAGTTATATGTGTATTGGCAGCAGATGGGCACAGCCCACCTCTCTGGTTCTGCGGACGGACTCTTAACACAGGCAATAATATTGGTGACAAAATGACAGCACACTCTGCAGTCAGGGATGGATTACCCAATAAGTAAATCACGCATGGGCTTACTTGTGCTTAGTTACTAATCTGTAGTGAACAATTTCAGCTGCTTGAAGCACAAGTAAGCACAAGTAAGCCCGTGCATACCTTGCTTACTGGTAATCTGTCCCTGTGTGAAGTTATCGTGCTCTGACCAGTCCAACAGTGGTGGGGAAGGTGGTTGGGGGCACTGTTAGAAAGAAATGGGGAGAAGCTGGTGGAGTCTGAGGCTTATCTAACAAGACATTTCAAAGTGGAAATGAAAACCTAGGTGGAGAAAAGACTGGTCAGTCAAGAAAGGTTATGGAACAAGACAACAAAAAGGAATTATTCAGAGGAAGGAAGCACGCTGGAGGAATCTTTCATGAAGCAGAGAGTACTTCAGAATGCAGCTGTTCACTGTCGGGATGCTGGAGTACTGGAACCAGGAAGGTGTCAAGTCAGTCAGAGGCCAGAGGCCCAGTCAGGCCCTGTTCTCTCTGAGGCTCAGCGACTGCAGTTCCCTGAGGTTGGGGGCCACCTGAAGAAGCTCTGGGGAACCAGTCATGCATAGCCTCATTTGTGCAGTGATGCCATGAGGGAAGTGAACGGAGGATACCAAAGATGACCTAGCTCAATGAAGGATGTTGTGTAGGGACCAACTGCCTACCAAGAAAAAGAGATGTAATGAAGGTGTTTACTCTTGGTTGTCCTCTGAAGGAATGGGGCTCCGCAATGTTCAGTGAGAGTCTCAGGTTAAGCACAGTCTGCTGTAGCATAAGAGACGTGAACGGAAGGGCTGACAGATGGAGGTGGACTTGATGATATACTTAAATCCCAAAACGAAACTATGAGATGTGTATATACTAGGGGTGATACTCAAAATAGTAACCGCTCAGACACAGACAGGAACCAACCAGAAGTTTTGACCAACCAGAAAGGATGTTGGCTCTAAATACTGGTACAGTCTTACCAGGGTATATCAGTCCAGATGTGTTTATGTTCAATCACATATATAGTAAATTACTCTCAACAAGTTTCCATTAAAAGCTTTCTGGGAGTGTGTACTTCCTTAGTCCTGAGAGTACAGCCTTTCTATTCTCTTCTTAAGCTTCCGGGTACAAGCTTCTTGAATATTTATTAAGAGGATTTTATAGCAGGTGTTTATTAACATTAATTTTTAGAAAATTAGAGGATAATCACTTATATTTATTTTTTCTCCTTTCATTGTTTTCCTACTTTTTTTTTTTTTTATTATGTTTTAGGTGAATGTTTACTGAGCAAATTAGTTTCTCATTAAACAGTTAGTACACCCATTGTTTTGTGACTTCAGTTGCCAATCCTATGGTGTCAACACTCTCCCCTTCTCCACCCCAGGGTTCCCTGTTTCCAGTTGTCCAGTTTTCCTGACCCTTCCTGCCTTCTCGTCTTTGCTTTGGGGCCCATTAGTCTTGTATATGTGACTGAACTACGAAGCTCGTTCTTCATGTGTGTGATTGTTGGCCCTATAGACCTTTCTAATCTTTGGCTGAAGATTGTGAACCTCAGTACTGAGTTAAAAGGGTGTCCAGAGGCCATACTCTCAGGGTTTCTCCAGTCTCTGTCAGACCAGTAAGTCTGGTCTTCTTTTGTGAATTTGAATTTTGTTCTGCATTTTTCTCCCGCTTTGTCCAGGACCCTCTATTGTGATCCCTGCCAGAGCAGTCGCTGGTGGTAACCAGGCACCATCTAGTTGTTCTGGGCTCAGTCTGGTAGAGGTTGTGACAGTTGTGGTCCATTAGTCCTTTGGACTAATCTTTCCCTTGTGTCTTTGGTTTTTTTCATTCTCCAGTGCTTCAGCAGGGATGGAACCAGTAGATGTAGCTTAGATGGCCACTCGCAGGCTTTTAAGGTCCCAGTCGCTATTCACCACAGTCAGATGTAGAACATTTTCTTTATGGGCTATGTTATACCAGTCGAGCTAGATGTCCCCTGAGATCATGGTCCCCAGCCCTCAGCTCAGTGGCTCAGTCCTTCAGGGCATTTAGGTGTGTCTGTGGAGCTTCTATGACTTTGCCCTGGTCAAGTTGTGTTGACTTCCCCAGTATTGTGTACTGTCTTACCCTTCACCAAAGTTACCACTTATCTACTATCTAATTAGTGTTTTTTCCTCCCCACCCCTCCCCTCCCTTGTAACCACCAAAGACGGTTTCTTTCTGGGTGGAAACACTTTCATGTATTTTTATAATAGTGGTCTCATACGATATTTGTCCTTTTATGATTGAGTTATTTCACTCAACATAATGTCCTGTAGATTCATCCACGTTGTGAGATGTTTCACAGGTTCATCATTGTTTCTTTATTGTAGAGTATTTCATTATGTGTGCGTACCATAGTTTGTTAATCCTTTCTTTTGTTGATGGGTACTTAGGTTGTTTCCATCTTTTTGCTGTTGTGAACAATGCTGCAATGAACATGGGTGTGTATATGTCTGTTCATGTAATGGCTCTTTTTTCTCTAGGATGTATTCCTAGGAGTGGGATTGCTGGATCATATGGTATTTATATTTCTAGCTTTTTAAGGACGTGCCATATTATTTTCCAAAATGGTTGTACCATTTTGCATTCCCGCCAGCAGTGCATAAGAGTTCCAAACTCCCTGCAGCCTCTCCAACATTTGTTATTTTCTGTTTTTTCAATTTGTGTCAGTAGTGTCAGGGTGAGATGGTACCTCATTGTAGTTTTGATTTGCATTTCTCTAATGGCTAGTGATCAGGAGCATTTCCTCATGTGCCTGTTAGCACCTGGAATGTCTTCTTTGGTGAAACATCTGTTTGTATCTTTAATCCATTTTTTAAATGGAATATTTGTCTTTTTATTGTAGAGGTGCTGGATTTTCCTATAGATTTTAGAGATTTGACCTTTATCAGACATGTCCTAGCCCCAAATTTTTCCCCAGCCCATGGGTTCTCTTTTTACTCCTTTGGTGAAGTCTTTTGATGAGCATAAATGTTTAATTTTTAGAAGATCCTCTTTATCTAGCTTATCTTTTGATGTCTGTGTGTTGTTAGTTATGGTATATGCCGCATATCAGGGCCCTTAGTGATGACGCTATTTTTTCTTCCGTGATCTTTATAATTTTTGCTTTTGTATGGGTTTTTGATCCATTTTGAATTAGTTTTTGTCTATGGTGTGAGGTATAGGGCCCGTGTCATTTTTTTACAGATGGACATTCAGTTTTCCCAGCACCATTTGCTAAAAAGGCTGTCTTTTCCCCATTTAATAGACTTCGGGCCTTTGTCAAAGATCAGGTGGCCATAGGTAGATGGATTTACATCTAAGTTCTCGATTCTGTTCCATTGGTCAATGTGTCTGTTGTTGTACCAGTATCAGGCTGTTTTGACTACCGTAGCTACATAGTAGTTTCTGAGGTCATGTAGTTGAAAACTCCTACTTTGTTCTTCTTCTTCAACAATGCTTTACTTATCCAGGCCTCTTTCCTTTCCGTGTAAAGTTAATGATTAGTTTTTCTATTTTAAAGAATCATGTTAGTATTTGGATCAGGATTGCATTATATTTGTAGATTGCTTTGGGTAGAACTGACATTTTCACAATATTGAGTCTAACTGTCCACGAGCATGGTAAGTTTTTCCATTTATGTAAGTCTCATTTGGTTTCTTGCAGTAGTGTTTTGTAGATTTATTTGTATAGGTCTTTCATATCCCTGGTTAGATTTACTTCTAAGTATTTTATTTTTTTAAATGGTATTGCTTTCCTGATTTCCTTTTTCTAGTTTTCTTTATTGGCATACAGGAATCCAGCTGATTTTTGTATGTTTATCCTGTAACTGCTACTTTGCTGAATCTTCCTATTAGTTCAAATAGTTTTCCTGTGGAGTCTTTAGTGTTATCTATGTATAGTATCATATCATCTGTGAATAGGGATAGTTTTACTTGTTCCTTGCCAGTTTGGATGCCCTTTATTTCTTTTTTCTTGCCTTATTGCTCGAGCTAGAACTTCCAGCACAATGTGAAATAGCAGTGGTAATAAAAGACATCCTTGTCTTGTTCCCATTCTCAGGGGGAGTGTTTTCAGCCTCTCTCCATTGAGAATGATGTTGGCTATTGGTTTTGTATAGATGCCCTTCATTATGTTGAGGAATTTCCCTTCTATTCCTATCTTATTGAGAGTTTTTTATCAGGAATTGGTGTTGGACTTTATTGAATGCCTTTTCTGCATTGATTGAGTTGATCATGTGATTCTTTTCTTTTGTTTTATTTATGTGGTAGATTACATTGATTGATTTTCTATTATTGAACCATCCTTACATAGCTGGTATGAATCCTACTTGGTTGGATTTTTTTTTTTATGTGATGCTGAATTCTATTGGCTAGAATTTTGTTGAGAATTTTTGCATCTATATTCATGAGAGATATTGGTCTGTAATTTTTTTTTTGTGTGTGTAGTTTCTTTGCCTGGTTTTTGTATCAGGGTTATGCTGGCTTAATAGAATGAATTTGGCAGTGTTCCTTCATTTTCTGTGTTCTGAAATAGTTTGAGTAGTGCTGATGCAAGCTCTTCTCTGAATGCTTGGTAGAATTCTCCAGTGAAGCCATCTGGGGCAGGACATTTTTTGGTTAAGAGTTATTTTATTACTTTTTCAATCTCTTCTCTTGTTATGGGTCTGTTCAGATTTTCTACCTCAGTTTGCATTAGTTTAGGTAGGTAGTGTGTTTTTAGAAATTTGTCCATTTCCTCTAGGTTTTCAAATTTGTTGGCATATAATTTTTCATAATACTCTGTTATGATCCTTTTTATTTCATTTTGGCCTGTTGTAATGTCCCTCATTTCTTTTCTTTTCTTATTGGGTTATTTGTGTCCTCTCCTGTTTTTCTCTTGTCAGTTTGGCCAATTTTTTGTTTATTTCATTGTTCCTTTTGAAGAATCAACTTTTGGTTTTGTTAATTCTTTCTGTTGTTTTTCTATTCTCTATTTCATTTATTTATGCTCTGATATTTATTATTTTCTTTCTTCTGGTGGCTGTGGGCTTCTTTTGCTGTTCTCTATTTGTTCAAGTTGTAGAGTTAGCATTTTGATTGTGTCCATTTCTTCTTTTTTGATGTGTGTGTTTATTGCTATAAATTGACCAATGAGCACTGCTTTTGCTGTGACCCAAATGTTTTGGTATGATGTGTTTTCATTCTTATTTGATTCTAGGAAATTTTTTAAAATTTCATCTTTGGGAGCTTCTGGCAAAATGGTGCTCTAGGCAGAAGCACCACGCCGTCCCTCCAGAGCAAAGATACGAAAAACTAAGCCGAACAGAGAATACAACAATCCTGAAACCCTAAAGCATCAAATGAAGAGATAAAGAACTCAGCCACGCACCAAATGGAGTGAGAAAACTGACAGAGAACGGAGAGCAAGGAGAGATTCATGCAGAGGTCCCCTACCAGCTAAAACAGCGCCGATCCACAATTTTGGACTCCTATTGGAGACCAGCAAACAGGAGGTACGAGAAAGAAGCTTGATAGAGCTTCCAGCGGGAGACAAAACAACTGGTAATTTGTGATATATGCTTTCCCACACCCCACCCTTCTTCACCCCCACTTGGTCCCCTCTGCTTCCCGCGGACACAGTCTCTTGTCCGAAAAACACCAGCTGCTTGGATTCCACACACCCGAATGGGCCAGCTCTCTGAGTGCCATTTGTTGGCTGCTG
>NW_004444124.1:515139-523165 GCF_000243295.1 Trichechus manatus latirostris | reverse complement strand
GTTATTCAGTTTCCATGTATTTGATTTTTTTTCCTTGCTCTTCCTATTATTAATTTCTACTTTTATGGCACTGTGATTGGAGAAGATACTTTGTATTATCTCAATGTTTTGGATTTTTTTGAGGGTTGCTTTGTGGCCTAAGATGTGGTCTATTCTGGAGAATGTTCCATGTGTGCTAGAAAAGAATATATATTTTGCTGCTGTTGGGTGGAGTGTTCTATATATGTCTATGAGGTCAAGATGGTTGACTGTGGCCTTTAGATCTTCTTTATCTTTGTTGAGTTTCATTCTAGATGTTCTGTCCTTTACTGAGAGTGGTGTGTTGAAGTCTCCTACTATTACAGTGGAACTGCCAATTTCTCTTTTCAGTGCTGTCAGAATTTGTTTTATGTATTTTTGAGCCATTGTTGGGTGCATAGATATTTATTGTAGTTATGTGATCATGGTGGATTGTCCCTTTAAGCTTTTATTGTCCTTTATGGTGTATTTTGCCTTAAAACTCATTGCCATTGAGTCGATTCCAACTCATAGCGACCCTGTAGGACAGAGTAGAACTGACCCATTTGCTTTCCAAGGAGTGGCTGGTGGATTTGAATAGCCAATCTTTGTGTTAACAGCTGAGCTCTTAACCACTGCACCACCAAGGCTCTTTAAAGATTAAAGATTTTGCCTTAAAGTCTATTTTATCTGAAAGTGGTATTGCCACTCCTGCTCTTTTTTGGTTGCTGTTTGCTTGATATATTTTTTCCATTCTTTGATTTTTAATATATTTATGTCTGTGTGTCTACGGTGTGTCTCTTGTAGACAGTATATTGACGGGTTTTTTTTTTTTATGCATTCTGTCACTCTCTGTCTTTTTATTGGTGCATTTAGGACATTTATGTTCAATGTAATTATCAATAGTTGTGAGTTTGTTGCTGTCATTTTGTAGTTGTTTTTTTGGGGGTGTAGATGTTTTCTTTGTTCCTCTTACTCTCCTGTCCTGAGTTCCTCTTGTTTGTGAAATTTCTTTCATTATTGCAGATCTTGTGTTTACTGAGACTGTGTTTTTCTTCTTTATTTTATGAGTAGGTTTGTTAACTTTCTTTGTGCTTACCTTGAAATTTACCCTTATCTTCCTAAGCTTGAATCAGTCTTTTATTATTTGATGTCTCCTTGACTTCCTCTCCATTTGAAAATTCTATACCTACACCATGTATTCTCCCTTTTATTGTTCTGACACTGTTGTCATTTATAGACTGATGTCTCTAGTTCTCTGTTGGTTTTGTTTTCTCTAATAGTTTATCCCTTTATTTAAGGTTCTGGTTTCCAGGGTTGATGACTGTATCTGTTTTACTTGGTTTTTCGGGTCTGTGTTGCAGTGGAATGGCTTTGTGCATCTGACTAGTCTGCCATGTTGTTTTCCCTCTTTTGATGATCTATTTTATTTTTCCAGTGTGACACTAGCAAATGGTAGATACAGAGGTTCAAAGTGAAATTGGCTTAAAACAAGCAAACAAACAAACTGCTCAGGAAGTACAATCCATCCATCCACATGAGCCACATTTGCTGTCACTAGTTACCAAAAGGCCCTCTCTGACCTCTGCTGATTCCCTGTGCTGGATTCATTCTGAAAATTAATCTCCCTTTACTTCTCTCTCTGGCATAGCAAGTTAGGAATTGATATCCCAAATGATAATGAAGAAACAATTGGATTTTGAGAATATTTTTTTATGTAACTCCAAAGTATAAAAAACTTTCTATAATAAATTTTGGCAATGTTTATCCATGATTATTGAATAGAAGGTTTCTCTTTTTTTCCTAATTCAACCAACATGCTCAGTAGGTACCAGTTACTGTTTTGCTTTATAAAGCTGTTTATATGTATGATGTTCTAAAGTTGATAGCACTTATTTATATAATTTTTTCTGGAGGTTTTAATCATCAAAAGTAATTAAATTACATTAAGCATAGCTTAGGTGGTGAATATTTTATTTGGTTCTTATTATTTGAAAATAGGTACTCTTTGAATGGTATGTATGATGACTCTCTCTTAGGCAGAATTTATGATTAACCAGAACATGACATTCTCTTATGGAAAATGTCTTACTGTTGTCTATGTGTTTTATTAGATGGTTCCCTCTTTCTTCCCTATTCTGCCTAATCTCCTGAGAAGTACTTGTAATGACCTCTGACTTTTTACTTTTCAACCCTTTCTCCTTGTGCCTTCTCAAGTGAGACTTTAGTAGAATAGGAGATGCAGATACTTTTTGGAGATATTCAGGCAGCAGGACTAGATAGGTGCATGATAGGAATGGGCAGAGAATCTAGTACAATGATTTTCAACCATCTTAGACACAGTGCTGCTTCCTAATTTAAGAATATTTTTAACATACCTTTATTATACTGAAATGAAATTCACAGATAACTTCCTACACACATAATTTCTAAATGATCAATATAATGCCCTTTAGTGCATAGAAGAAATAAAGAAATAAAAGGATACACATAAAATAATGCATATTTCAATAAGTATATGTCTGGAAGACCACACCAGATGCCAAAGATATCCCTTCAAAATGTAATACATCCCAGGAGTGTGAAAACCTCCCCATCTTCGTTTGGAACCACTTGAGTAGCAGTTAAGAGTGGGCTCTGGGGAAGCACTTCCAGAATGGCAGAGTAAGGACATCTGAAAATCCACTGTTCCATAAAAGCAATGACAATACTATCATATATGATGAAAATAAACTTTTCTGGACTCTGGAAATTAACCAAAGGCTTGTAACTATCCGAGGAGTGTTTATTCAAGAAAAATAGCTGAAGCTCAGTAAGAACAGCAATCTTTCTGGCAATTTAAAAATCTTACCCCTCTTTTCATAGTTCCGTGGTAGTCTTGAAAGCTAAGTTTTTCAACTATGGTAGCTATGAAACCCTGCAGTCTAGCAACTAATGAAAGGGAGAAAATAGGTTTGGAACTTGCCAAAAAGTCCCACAGAATTGTCATTATTTAACTTGTGTAGCACCTCTCTGAAAACCCTGATTCTCTGGGCTTGTCTTTATTTGACCCAATTCAGAACTCATTCTGGGCAAACAGCTCTATTCACAGAGTGTTTGTTGAAAACAATTAGAAGTAATTGTTTAAAATTGCAGCACCTGAAAGAGTGATACCAGTTGGAACTTACAAGAGGGTCCCCCTTCCCCCCTAAAAAAAAACTTAAACAGAAAAACTGGGGAATAAAATGTCCATGGGGGATGTGAAAACCTCCAACATATTCCTGGGGTTCTAGAAGGCCATGTGCATGTGCAGGGCTGTGCATATGCCCAGGAGGGACCTGAGAAGGCCCTAACTTCTCAACTCTGGCTAACTTTGAGGATCTGTGCAAGCTAGAAGGAAAAGCTAAGACAGAATTGTAAACTGTCTGCTGGTGCACTGAAGATATACCCCAATACACACAGAGCCCCTCGGCAAAGGTAGGAGAGTTACTGACTCAGAGAATTAAAGGAAGTCTCTGTCCAATATTTAGCTGACAGCTAGAAGCTATGGCTGCTAACCAAAAGGCCGGCAGTTCAAATCCAGCAGGTGCTCCTCGGAAACCATGTTGGGCAGTTCTACCCTGTCCTATATGGTTGCTATGAGTTGGAATCGACTCGATGGCTATGCGTTTGGTTTTTTTGGTTTTGGCTAACTTAACTGAGCAGATACTTCAGTGACTGTACATGACAAAGGATACATATTTTCTAGAATTAATCCAGAAAAGCCACTAAAAAAAAACAAACACTAACTATAACAACCACAAAAACAACTAACATCAATAACAGCAGACCCTAGTGTGAGAAAATCTGATTTTAGACTTGCCACGTGTCATAGATTGAATTGTGTTCCCTAAAAATATGTGTATGAATTTGGCTAGGCCATGATTCCCAGTATTTTGTGATTAGCCACTATTTTGTCATCTGATGTGATTTTCCTATGCTAATGTAAATCTTGCCTCTATGATGTTAATGAGGGGAGGTAGGCGGTAGTTATGTTAATGAGGCAGGACTCAATCTACAAGACTGGATTGTAGCTTGAGCCACTTTCTTTTAGGATATAAAAGAGAGAAGCAAGCAGAGGTGGGGGGGACCTCATACCACCAAGAAAGCCATGCTGGGAGCAGAGTGTGTCCTTGGACCTGGGGTTCCTACTCCGAGAGAAAAGAAACGAAAAAGAACAAAGAAATCCCCCCAGGGATACCACTAAGAGTCTGTGCAGACTGGGGAAGTAGCTCCCAAGCTGCTCAGTACTGCTACGATAGAAGGGGCTCCCAAGCCAAGAAAAGAAAAATAAAACAAACAGAAAAAAAAAAAGTGCCAGGGATGCCACCAGTGTGGTGGCACAGGCCAGGAAGCAGTTCCACAGTCAAGTGGAGTTTCAAAGCCTTTCAGGAAGAAACAAAGATGGCATGTGGAGCCAGGTATTTGAGAGAAAGGAGGGGGAGGTGGTGACAGGTATGGAAGAAACCAAAAGAAGCAGAAAAAAGCAACACCAGTAATGAACAAATGGCACTCAGGGAGCCAGCCAGTGCAGGTGGGTGGAACCCAAATGGCACCAAGGAAGACTGATGAGAAGGACCTTCCTCCAGAGCCAAAAAACAGAGAAAGTCTTCCCCTGGAGCTGATGCCCTGAATTTGGACTTTTAGTCTACTAGACTGTGAGAAAATAAACTTCTCTTTGTTAAAGCCGTCCACTTGTGGTATTTCTGTTATAGCAGTGCTAGATAACTAAGACACCATATTATATTATTAAATATGTCTATTTTTTAAAAATTTTTACAAGACACACAAAGAAACAGAAAAGCATGGCCAATATACACAGTGGGATCCCTGGGGGCTTTTCTTTTCATTTTTTTCCCAATTATTATTTATTCATTTTTTTCTTTTACCCTTTGTTTTTTTCCTTTTTGTTTTTCTCCAGTTCTCAGTCTCTCATCTCACCACTGCAATGGAAATTTCCCTTAGCACTCTTTTTTGTTTGGTTGTTTGTATGTTTTTGGCTCCTGTTCCTCTCTCCTCTCTCTCAGTTTTCCCATACCCATCTTAGCTCCACACATCACAATCTCTCCTCTCCTTCCTGCCTACCTGCACTGTGCGCTGAATATCACACCCCCGAGCAGCACAGGCACAGACTACAGGAACCTGCACTGCACTGATTCCGGACCCGCACTGTTGGCCCTAGTACTTGCCACAAACAACCAATCTCAGCATCTCCTCCTCAGCTGGATCAGCCCTGCTGTACCATACTTGAGCGACTGACCCTGCACATTGGAGAAGGGGGTGAAAAGTATCGTGCCCACAGACAAGCAAACAACAAAGAGTGCACAGCCCATCTACTCAGACATAACCAAATAAAACAAAAAATCAGGATGAAACAAACAAATCTACAATCAATAAATGAGGAAAATAACTACTGAATGTCCCAAAGACAGTAGAAAATATGAAAACACATACAAAAACAGGACAGGATGGATCCAGTAGGTGTCCAAAACAAAAGACTAGATGACTTTCCAGTAGATGAAAAGTCACTAAAACTACCTGATAGGGAATTGAAATCTCTAATATTCAGAGCTATCCAGGAGTTGAAGCAAAAAGCAGACAAAAATGAGGAAAAAATAGACAAATTCATGGAAAAGGCAGACAAATTCATGGAAAATACAGACAAAAAAATGAAAGAATTCAGGAAATAATATAGGAACAAAATGCCAAAATAATTCACAACTACAAATCATACAAAAACAACAATTAGAAATCCAAAAGATAAACAACAAGATTTCAGAAATGTCATAAAAGGGCTGAGGAGCAGGTTTGAAACGATGGAAGACAGGATCAGCGAAATTGAAGACAAATACTTGGATACAACTATGTTTGAGGAAAAATCAGAAAAAAGAATGAAGAATAATAAAGAAACCCTGAGAATTATGTGGGATACAATCAAAAGCAAAAATCTGTGCATGATTGGAGTTCCAGAACATGGGGAGAACACAGAAAACACAGACAGAATCATTGAAGAACTGCTGACAGAAAACTTCCCTAATATCATGAGAGATGAAAAGCTGACCATCCAAGAAGCTCAATAAATCCCATATAGGAGAGACCACAAAAGAAAATTACCAAGGTATATCATAATTGCATTAGATAAAACCAAACAGAAACAAAGAATTCTGAGAGCAGCTCGAGAAAAACAAAACGTCACATACAGAGGAGAAACAATAAGACTAAGTTCGGATTATTCAGCAGAAATGATGCAGGCAAGAAGGTAATGGGATGATATATTTGAAACCTTGAAGGAAAAAAAATTGCCAGCCAAGAATAATATATCCTACAAAACTCTCGTTCAGATATGATGGTGAAATTAGGACATTTCCAGATAAACAGAGTTCAGGTAAAACCAAACCAAACTTACAAGAATTATTAAAGGGAGTTCTTTGATCTGAGAACGAACAACATCAGACCACAGGCTAAATCTAGGACACAGGATCGTACCAGCGAGATAACAACCTAGGAAATGAACTCTCAAGGGCTATCCAAAACGAAAAGAATTACAACAGGGAATCAGGTTAATCTACAAATGACAACATCAGAACAATAGAAGAGGGAATAAACAGTGTTAGGTATAGAATCTTCTAATGGAGAGGGAGGCAAGACGATACCAAGTAATAATAGACTGGTTCAAATCTAGGAAGACAAGGGCATATTCCAAGGTAACCACAAAGAAAGTCAACAAACCTACTCATCAAAATAAAGAATAACATAAAGTCACAGTAAAAACAAAACCTACAAAAACAAAAGAAGTGGAAAAGAAATCCACAAACAAAAGGAATTCAGCACAGGAGAGTAAGAGGAACAAAGAAAACGTCAGCACCAGGAAAAAAAAAAAATCACTACAAAATGACAGCAATAAATTCACACCTATCAATAATTACACTGAATATAAATGGCCTAAATGCACCCATAAAGAGATGGAGACTGACAGAATGGATTAAAAAACAGGATCCATCAGTATGCTGTCTACAAGAGACACACCTTAGAAACAAAGATGTAAATTTACTAAAATTCAAAGGATGGAAAAAACTATATATCAAGCCAACAGCTACCAGAAAAGAGCACAAGTCGCAATACTAATCTTAGATAAAATAGATTTTAAAACAAAATCCACCATAAAAGACAAAGAAGGACACTATATAATGATTAAGGGGATGATCCGTCATGAAGACATAACCATAATAAACATCTAAGCACTCAATGACAGGGCTCCCAAATACATAGAACAAACTCTAACAGCAACGAAAAGAGAAATTGACAGTTCCACAATGATAGTAGGGGACTTCAACACACCACTCTCGGTAAAGGAGAGAACATCTAAAAAGAAACTCAACAAAGATACAGAAGACATAAAGGGCACAATCAGCCAACTTGACCTCATAGACATATAGAGAGCACTCCACCCAACAGCTGCAAAGTACACATTATTTTTTGCAATGCACATGGAATGATCTCCAGAATAGACCACATCTTAGGACACACAGCAACCCTCAACAAAATCCAAAACATTGAGATAATACAAAGTATCTTCTCTGATCACAATGCCTTCGAGGTAGAAATTAACAACAGGAAGAGCAAGGAAAAAAAATTAATTACACAGAAACTGAATAACACCCTGCTTACAAACTGCTAGTAATAGAAGAAATCAGAGATGGAATCAAAAAATTTCTAGAATCAAATGAGAATGAAAGCACTTCATACCAAAACTCTTGGGACACAGCAAAGGCAGTCCTCAAATGACAATTTATAGCAATAGATGCACAAAAAAGACAAAAGGGACATAATCAAAACATTAACTACACAACTCAAACAAATAGAAAGAGAACAGCAAAAAAAGCCCACAGCCACCAGAAGAAAGGAAATAATAAAGATTAGAGCAGATATAAATGAAATAGAGAATAGAAAAACAATTGAAATAATCAACAAAACCAAAAGTTGGTTCTTTGAAAGAATCAATAAAATCAAC
>NW_004444124.1:509907-514066 GCF_000243295.1 Trichechus manatus latirostris | reverse complement strand
AATAAATCTGACCAGGGATGTAAAAGACCTATACAAAGAAAACTACAAAAGACTACTGCAAGAAACCCAAAGGGATCTACATAAATGGAAAAACATACCATCCTCATGGATAGGTAGACTGAACATTGTGAAAATGACAATTGTACCCAAAGCAATCTACAAATACAATGCAATCTTGCTCCAAATACTAACAACATTCTTTAAAGAGATGGAAAAACTAATCATTAACTTTATATGGAAAGGCAAGAAGCCCGGGATAAGTAATGCACTATTGAAGAAGAAGAATAAAGTAGGAGGACTTGCACTGCCTGACCTCAGAACCTACTATACAGCTATGGTAGTCAAAACAGCCTAGTACTGGTACAATGATAGATACATTGACCAATGGAACAGAACTGATAACCCAGATGTAAATCCATCCACCTATGGTCACCTGATCTTCAACAAGGGCCCAAAGTCCATCATATGGGGAACAGACTATCTTTTTAACAAATGGTGCTGGCAAAACTGGATATCCATCTGCAAAAAAATGAAACAGTGCCCATACCTCACACTATATGCAAAAACTAATTCAAAATGGATCAAAACCCTAAATATAAAGCCCAAAACTATAAAGTTCATAGAAGAAAAAATAGGATCAACGCTAGAGGCCCTAATATATGGCATTAATAGGATACAAACCATAACCAACAACACATAAACTCCAGAAGATAAGCTAGATAACTAGGATCTTCTAAAAATTAAACACTTATGCACATCAAAAGACTTCACCAAAAGAGTAAAAAGAGAACCTACAGACAGGGAAAAAATTTTTGGACATTACAAGTTAGACAAAGTTCTAATCTCTAAAATCTATAAGAAATTCCAACACCTCTACAACAAAAAGACAAATAATTCAATTAAAAAATGGGCAAAGGAAATGAACAGACACTTCACCAAAGAAGACATTCAAGCAGCCAGCAGTCATATGAGGAAACGCTTGTGATCACTAGTCATTAGAGACTTGCAAATTAAAACTGCAATAAGATACCATCTCACCTGGCATTATCGGCACGAATCAAAAACACCGGAAATAACAAATGTTGGAAAGGCTGGGTGGAGTTTGGAACTCTTATGCACTGCTGGTGGGAATGCAAAATGAAACAACCATTTTGGAAAATGATATGGCACGTCCATAAAAAGCTAGAAATACCATATGATCCATCAACCCCACTCCTAAGAATATATCCTAGAGAAATAAGAGCCATCACACGAATAGACATATGCACACCCATGTTCACTGCAGCATTGTTCACAATGGGAAAAACATGGAAACAACCTAGATGCCCATCAACAGATGAATGGATAAACAAACTATGGTACATACACACAATGGAGTATTATGCAACAATAAAGAACAATGATGAATCTGTGAAGCATATCATAACATGGATGAAACTGGAAGACATTATGCTGAGTGAAATACGTCAATCACGAAAGGACAGATATTGTATGAGACCACCAGTATAAAAACTCACGAAAAGGTTTACATACAAAAAGAAACAATCTTTTTTGGTTACAAGGGATGGGACGGGTGGGGTGTGGGAATACTAAATAGACAATAGATAAGCAGTAACTTTGGTGAAGGGTAAGACAGTACACAATACTGGGGAAGCCAGCACAACTTGTACAAGGAAAGGTCATGGAAGCTCCAAAGACACATCCAAACTCCCTGAGGGACCGAATTGCTGGGCGGAGGGCTGTGGGGACCATAGTCTTGGGGAACATCTAGCTCAATTGGCATAACATAGTTTATAAAGATAATGTTCTACATTCTACTTTGGTGAGTAGTGTCTGGGGTCTTAAAAGTCTGTGAGCAGCCATCTAAGATACTCCACGCGTCTCACCCCTTTGGGAGCAAGGGAGAATGAAGAAAACAAGATACAAAGGAAAGATCAGTCCAAAGGACTAATGGACCACAACTACCACTGCCTCCATCCAGTACAACTAGATGGTGCCCGGCTACCACCACTGACTGCTCTGACCGGGATCACAACGGAGGGTCCGGGACAGAGCTGGAGAAAAATGTAGAACAAAATTCTAACTCACAAAAAAAGACCAGACTTACTGGCCTAACAGAGACTGGAAAAACCCTAAGAGTATCGCCCCCCGACCCCGCCCCGAACACCCGTAGCTCAGTAATGAAGTCACTCCTGAGGTTCACCCTTCAGCCAAAGATTAGATAGCCCCATAAAACAAAACAAGACTAATGGGGCCCAAAAGCCCAAGGACAAGGACTAGAAGGCATGAGGGGACAGGAAAGCTGGTAATAGGGAACCCAAGGTTGAGAAGGGACAGTGGTGACATGTCGTGAGGTTGTTAACCATTGTCATAAAACAATATGTGTACTAACTGTTTGATGAGAAACTATTTGTTCTGTAAACTTTCATCCAAAGTAGAATAAAAAAAAAGAATTGTATTTCCAATAGCATAAAAATAATAAAATATTTGGTATAAATTTAACAAACGGAATGCAATATTTGTATATAGAAAACTACAAAGCATCACTGAAAGAAATTAAAGAAGACCTTGGCTTGTTCATGGATTGGAAGACACAATATTGTTAAGCTGGCAGTACTCCACAAATTTATCTATAGATTCAGCACCAGAAAAACAGCCCGTTGCAGTGGAGTTGATTCTGACTCACAGCAACTCTATAGGACAGAGTAGAACTGACCCATAGAGTTTTCAAGGAGCGGCTGGTGAATTCAAACTGCTGACATTTTTGTTAGCAGCCAACCTCTTAACCGCTGCGCCACGAGGGCTCCGGATTGAGCATAGCCCCTATCAAATTCCCAGCTGTCTTTTTGCAGAAATTGACAAGCTTATTATAACACACATATGTAAATGCAAATAAATATTTGGTGTCAGAATAGCCAAAATAATCTTGAAAGGGAAAAATTAAATAAAAATAAAGTTGGAGGACACACATGCCACCATTTCAAAACTTATTACAAGGCTACATTAATCTTTCAAGGCAGTGTGATTTTGGCATAAGAATAGACATAGAGAAGAATGGGATAGCAATCGAAGTCCAGAAATAAACCCTTGCATTGATGGTCAATTAACAACAACAACAATTTTTGGCACGGGTGCCAAGACAATTCAAGGCGTGAGAGAATAGTCTTTTTAACAACTGGTGCTGGGACAACATGCAAAATAATGAAGTTGAATCTCTACCTCACACCATATAAAAAAATTAACTCAGATGGATCATTTGCCTAGATGTAAAGGCTAAAACTATAAAACTCTTAGAAGAAAACAGGAGCAAATATTCCTGACTTTGGGTTAGGTAATGGTTTCTTAGATATGACATCAGAAATAACCAGTAACTCCCACTGCTTGCAATAGATAGTAGAGAAATAAGAGCCATTACATGAATAGATATATGCACACCTATGTTCATTTCAGCACTGTTCATGATAGCAAAAAATGGAAACAAGCTAGGTGCACATCAATGGACGAACGGATAAACAAATTATGGTGTATCCACACAATGGAATACTATGCAATGACGAAGAAGAACGATGAAGCTGTGAAACCTAACATGGAGGAATGTGAAGGGCATTATCCTGAGTGAATTTAGTTAGTCACAGAAGGACAAATATTGTATAAGATCACTATTATAAGAACTCAAGAAAAAGTTTAAACACAGAAGAAAACATTATTTGATGATTATGAGGCTGGGGAGGGAGGGTGAGTGTTATTTACTAACTAGATACTAGATAAGAATTATCTTAGGTGGAGGAAAGCACAGCACACACTACATGGCGAGTCAGCACAACTGGACTAAACCAAAGCTAAGAAGTTTCCTGAATACAACCAAACACTTTGAGGGACAGAGTGGCAGGGGTAGGGGTCTGGGAACCATGCTTTCTAGGTCAACTGGCATAACAAAGCTTATTAAGAAAATGTTCTGCATTCTACGTTGGTGAGTGGTGTCTGGGGTCTTAAAAGCTTGCAAGTGGCCGTCAAAGATGCATCATTTGGTCCCAACCACCTGGAGTAAAGGAGAATGAAGAACACCAAAGACACAAGGCAAGTAGTAACCCAAGAGACAGAAAGGGCCACGTAAACCAGAGACTTCATCAGCCTGAGACCAGAAGAACTAGATGGTGCC
>NW_004444124.1:455064-509446 GCF_000243295.1 Trichechus manatus latirostris | reverse complement strand
AGATGAATTGAATTTTATCAAAATTAATAACTTTAGTGCTTCAAATGGCATCATCAAGGAAGTGAAAAGACAACCAACAGAATGGGAGAAAATATTTGCAAATCATATATCTGATAAGGGCTTAATATCCAGAATTTATAAGGAACTTTCTCACCTCAACACAAAAGACAAACAACCGAGTTAAAAAGAATGGGCAAAGGACCTGAATAGACATTTCCCAAAGAAGATATACAAATGACCAATAAACACATGGAAAGATGCTCAATGTCATTATTTGTTAGGGAAATGCAAATCAGACTCACAATGAGATACAACTTCACACCCACTAGGATTGCTATCATAAAAAAAACCCCAGAAAATAACAAGTGTTGTCAAGGATGTGGAGAAGCTGGAACCCTCATACATTGCAGATGGTGGTGCAGCTGCTGTGGACAACAGTTTGGCAATTCCTCTAAAAGTTAAACATAGAGTTACCATGTGACCCAGCAATTCCACTCTTAGGCTGATGGTCAAGAGAAATGAAAACATATGCTCACACGAAAACTTTTACATGAATGTTCATAGCAGTGTTATTCATAATAACAAAAAAAAGAAAAAGAAAAAATGGAAACAACCCAAATACCCATCAACTAATGAAAGGATAAAATGTGATATATCCATGCAATGGAATATTATCCAGCTATAAAAAGGAATGAGGTACTCATACATTCTACAGCATGAATGAACCTTGAAAACACTATGTTGAGTGAAAGAAGCCAGTCATGAAAGGCCACATATTGTATGATTCCATTTATATAAAATGCCCAGAATAGGTGAATCTATAGAGACAAAAAGTAAGTTAGTGGTTGCCAGTGAGGCAGGAAGAGAGAGTGACTGGTAATGGGTATGATGTTACCTTCTGATGTGATAAAAAACGATCTGGAATTTGATAACGATGATGGTTGCACAACTCTTTGAACATACTGGAAACTACTGAATTGCACACTTTAAAAGGGTGAATTTTATGGTATGTGAATTATATATAAATTAAAAAACAAAAAACGATTCTCACTCATAGCGACCACAGAGTAGAACTGTCCTATAGGGTTTCCAAGGTTGTAAACCTTCACAGAAGCAGACTGCCACATCTTTGTCCTGCAGAGGGGCTGGTGGGTTCAAACTGCCGACATTTTGGTTAGCAGCAGAGCTGTTATCAAGAAAGGTGTTAGAAAAACAAGGATTGGCCACTTGGGTTTGTAATCAAGGCTCTGCCACTTACTGGCTGGTTAATCAAAGTTAAATCACTGTGCCTCAGCTTCTTCATCTATAAATGAGGATAATAGTAGTAATCGGCTTAACGGCTGTTAAAAAGATTAAATGAGTTAATATATGCCATCACTTAGATCAGAGACTGGCATGAAGAAAGTACTCCATAAACATCAGCTATTTTTATTCTTAGGAGGTGGCAAATAACTTTTTTGGTCCCTTTTTTAAGACTCTGGTGTGCATTCACAGGCAGATTCTCAGTCCTCTAAAGGCTGCTCTCGTGACCTAGCTCCAGGTGACCTTCCTGAAATTGTGTGGCTGACATAAACGTGGGTAACACAGTAATCTGTCTGAAAATAAACATCTTCAGTAACTGCTAAGAATTGATAACTTTGATGCTCCATGGGGTAATTTTACAAACCTTTAAGCATCTTTAAGCATTTTGGGTTATATTCAGAATTTTTTTCTACTTTTTTATTTGTGATTCATTTTTGGAAGTTCTTTGTTTTCCACACAGAATTATTGAAACTTAGGATAATATAAAAATCCAAAAGTCCAACAACAGAGCACTAGTGGGAACACACTGAGTGCCTATAACAGTGTACCACGTAGGACAGTCTAAATTTCAAAAACGCACCTACAATGTGCAAACCCCCACATCAAGCGCTGGGACTGCAGTGAGAGTTAAGATTGGCGGCTGTGCTACATGCTGGGGCAAGCTCCCAGGTGCACAAACTGGTTAATTTCTGCTCTGAAATTTGCTTTGAAAGAGTTTTGTTTATAGATTCAACACTACCCATTGCAGTACACAGAAGTTTTTGCATTTGGAGTTTAAAAACAGAACAAAATAATAACAACTGTACACTTGCCAAAAGATATTGGAGGAAGTTGGGACTTTTTTTGAGAACTAAATGCACTGAAGCCAGCCAAACAATCGCAGAAATTTACTGTGGTGACTTTGATTCCTGGGGAGCTGATGTGAAGCCACTTTGCAAAGCAGCACCTATATGGGAGTGAGCCTCAGATGAGAGGCTGGCCCCATGCAGGTGAGTAGGCCTTCATACAAAGTGAAGGAGAACCTGCCAAATATTGGAGGAAAGGTCTGGCTTGAAAAATAGTGAATTTTATTTTAAAAAGACATTTTGGGGGGCTGGAAAGGACCCTATAGCTCATTAAGATCAAACTCTTAAATCTGCATGTGAGAAAATTAACCCTTTCAAGACCCGAATATTTTCTGCTTTGAATTTTTTGTTGATACCACGTGTTTTCATTAATGGAAACATGCTGAATCATTGAGTGTTGTTGAATTTTGGTAGGTAATATGGATTTTTTTTTTTTTTGCCCCCTCCAACAATCCTACCCTCCAAGTCTGGAGGGACATTGTCCCACTAATGCCAGACGCCCCCTAGAGTCCAGAGGGGCCTACAGTGTCTCAAAGAAAAATTTTCAGAATTTCTCTTTCTCTTATCCAAAATGCACACACCTCATACAACACCCTGTAGAAACAGTAGTTTATGGCACATGCCTGTTTTTTTCAGTTTCAGACAGTCATAAAGGCCGCTGCCTTATGGCAGCATGCACTGTCAGTGGGAAGGCAGCTTCCCAATGAATCTGAGAGGTAGAAAATATGGATGGGGAACTGTATATCCTACTGGTCATCATTAAGGCCCAGAGAAGTTCAGCAATTTGCCTAAAGTCACCCAGCTCATTAGTGGCAAAGCTAATCATATTGCCTTGTTCAGTGAGGATTGGAGGAAGACTATGCAGGTGACACAACCTTGCTTGCTGAAAGTGAAGAGGACTTGAAGCACTTACTGATGAAGATCAAAGACCAAAGCCTTCAGTATGGATTACACCTCCACATAAAACAAAAATTCCCACAACCGGACCAATAAGCAACATCATAATAAATGGAGAAAATATTGACTTTGTCAAGGATTTTATTTTACTGGATACACAATCAACATCCATGGAAGCAGCAGTCTAGAAATCGAAGGATGCATTGCACTGGGCAAATCTGCTGCAAAAGACCTCTTTAAAGTGTTGGAAAGCAAAGACGTCACCTTGAAGACAAAGGTGTGTCTGACCCAAGCCATGGTGTTTTCGATAGTCTCATATGCATGCAAAAGCTGGACGATGAATAAGGAAGACTGAAGAAGAATTGACTCCTTTGAATTGTGGTGTTGGCAAAGAATATTGAGTATACCATGGACTGCCAAAAGATTGAACAAATCTGTCTTGGAAGAAGTACAACCAGAATGCTCCTTAGAAGCAAGGATGGTGAGACTGTGTCTCACATACTTTGGACATGTTATCAGGAAGGATCAGTCCCTGGAGAAGGACATCATACTTGGTAAAGAAGAAGGTCAGCGAAAAAGAGTAAGACCCTCAATGAGATGGATTGACACAGCGGCTGCAACAAGGGGCTCAAGCACAGCAACAATTATGAGGATGGTGCAGGACCGGGCAGTGTTTCGTTCTGTTGTACACTGGGTTGCTATGAGTCGGAATCAACTCTATGGCACCTAACAACAACAACCATGAGGAAAGAAGAGAAAGAAAGAGAGAGAGAGGAGAGAGACAGACAGAGACAGAGACAAGTTACATGAATAGTTTGACTCGGCTTGATGTGTTTTCATGGTGTCATGAGGAAAAACAAAACAAAACTTCTGATTTCTTTCCACTTGGATCACTGAAAATTTGCAGGTTTCATAACTTTGAGCTGAAACTGATAAATAAAAATTTGCTAGTTCACAACTATTTAAAAAAATTAAATTGAAAAAGCCACTTTAACCAAACTCACTTAATTTCAAATGAAAAGAAGATAAAGGAGATCAAGACTCTTGTTAATTGTTTTAGCACTCAGAGTTTTTACAATTATCTTTAATATCATGCAAAATGTTTATAATTCTGAGTTAGGCTGTTGTTTTCTGCTAATTTGCAAGTTAACTGGACTTTCACAAACAGACTCTTGGCTTATGGGCCTGAGTGTGCACATGTGTGCTTAGCCCACTGTTCCCCACATACCGCCCACCCCCCTTGGAACGCCACTGTCCGGAAGGGAACACTTTTTCTGATCGGAAAGGGGCACACGAGGTGAGTGGCCTCGAAACCGGACAAAGAGAAGTCACAGTGTCAGTGGTCAAGGCAACTGTTGGTTCCAAGAGGGAATCTGGAAGTCTGTTGATTGGTTGACCCTCTAAAAACTAAGAGAGCAAGCGGTGGGTTTTCTTTAAAAGAGGCAGGACCTGGGATGGGCTGTTGCCAAGGCTCTAGAGGGTGGGGAAATGGGGATGGGAGGAGGTAAAGGGATGATAGCAGCCCATTCCATCCTCAAACAGTATAGCTGCTCCTGCTCATCTTGGGCGATGCCTGGGGCATTGGTCCCTCCAGGAAGGCAAGGTCAAAAACCAGGCCCTCTTCTTGTATAGTACACAGAGGGCTGGATCAAGAGCATGAGAATAAGTTCCAATGCTCAACAACCGTAGTCATAATAATACATGATATCTCTGGATAAACTCCACACTGTCCTGCTGGTCCTCGAAGCAGATTGCTCTCTGGCTGTCTCAGTCTCTGGGACTTCTAAAGACATACCCTAGGTGTCATCTGGGGGCTAAGACCACTTTCCAGTCATCCTATCCTTGGACAGCACAGCCAGAAGATGGTCCACTGCTGCTTCCCATGTGAGCAGCCTTTCCCCTTTCTCTCCTGGGCTTAGGATGAAAGCCCTTTCCCCTGTCTCTGGGGCACATTATATTTTTTTATAGACTCCCCAGGTGGTGCAAATGGCTAAGCACTTGACGACCAGCCGAAAAGTTGGAGATCTGAACCCACCCAGAGGCACCTCAGAAGACATGCCTGGAGATCTGATTCCAAAAGGTCATAGCCTTGAAAACCCCATGGAACATAATTCTCCTCTGACACGCGTGGGGTTGCTATGAGTTTGAATTGACTTGACGGAAGCCAGCAACAACAGCAACAGCAACATGCAGGTAGTTGGAGCTCCTCAAGGGCAGAGACCCTGATTAAGTCTGCTCAGAATCCTTAGCATCTGGTGTTAAGACAGTGTTTGTTGAAAGATTAAATGATATTTATTCAGTTAAATAAGCATTTACAATTTTTCCAAAAAATAGTATTGAAAGTGCCTGCCCCATGCCCTGCACTCTGTTACGTGCTGGCAAAACAAGAGCAGATAAGGCATGGCTCCCCCCTGGGAGGTTGCATTCAGGTGAGGCAAGATAGACATGTAAAGGAAGAGGTGGGCACAGCTCCTCCACCGAGAATCACAGAACTGACAACGTCCTCTCCAGCAGAGGACAAAGGGTAGTGCTTTCATTTAGAAGGAAAGAAGCTTTCCATTGAAATACTTTTCATGACCCTAGTAAGTGTCACCAGCCCTTTCTTTTAAAATTGGTTCTATTCGTACTGTGACTTTCATATAACAACCTGGCCAAATGAGCTATTCCAAGGTGAGGCCAATCTGTCAGTGTTTCCCTGGCTGTCTGAGGGAGCCCTGGTCCTCCTTCCCCAAGGAGGCCTCATATCCCTACTCACTGTTTTGACTGCTGCTGAACACTGAGCAAGCATCTCCATTAAACTGTCCACAGTGATTCACAGATGCCACCGCAGAGGTGACACACAACTCAGTGCCCATCAGCACTCCTTCCAGGAGATGTAACCTTGCATTTTACCCCAGGGTCCCTGACTCTGCTCAGCTGTGCCCCCTAGCCCATCGGCCTCTCCCTTTTGGCTCACTGAGGAGCCCAGGCTTTGAAGATACTTTGTGCAAATTAGCCTATGTGAACACGGTGTTTTCAGGGTTCTGAGGCAGAGTTGTTGTCAGCTGTCTTGTTAGCTGCTGTCCAGTCAGCCTGACTCAAGGCAACACCATGCGCAATGGAATGAAATGCTCTCCGGTCCTGCTCCATCCGCATGATCAGTTTCAGATAGGATCATTGTGATCCATAGGGTTTTCATTGGCTGATTTTTGGACGTAGATTGTCAGGCCTTTCTTCCTAGTCTGTCTTAGTCTGGAAGCTCTGCTGAAGCCTGTTAAGCATCACAGCAACCCACAAGCCTCCACCGACAGACCAGTCAGTGGCTGTGCATGAGGTGCAATGGCCAGGAATTGAACCCAGGTCTCCTTCATGGAAGTTGAGGATTGTACCACTCAACAACCATTGCCTCCCTAGGTCAGAGGGGACACTTGAGCATGCAGAGGATCTAAGGGGGCAAACAGGAAGCAGGTAAATAAACCTCAGCCCTTGATGCTCTGTGGCAGTAGTGGAGGAAAGGATGAAATCCCAGTGGGTCTCTCTTGGCTCTGGAGTGCAGTGAGCCCCCCCCTTCCACATTCCTGCCCTCTCCCTCTGACCCTCTGTACTGGCTGGTTCTGCTTCTGGCAAGCTGGGACATGGCTGAGATATGGAGGAGAAGAGGTCTGGGTAGTTAAGACCTAACTGGACAAATTAATTCACTGCAAACCATGTACCCTGTGGACTAAAATGGTGAAGAGATGGTAGAGGCTAAAGAGAGAAAAGTGAGATGGATGAATTCAGAGAGGTTTTGTGGAGGATGGAGCTCGGAGAGAGATTTAAAGGAGGAACAGGAGCTAGGCCTGCAAGGGGAAAAGGGGGCCATGAGAGTATAAACAACACACAAACCCAGACGGAAAAAAAAAATGCTCCAGGCAGTTCACGAGCCTGGAGCTCACTGAGAGACGTGAGTCTCTGTGGTCCAAGTGAGGCTAATTGCAGTTCAGACACTTGCCAGGAAGTTCATTTAGGTTGCATTTTGCTGGCTTATGCCACACTGACCTCTTAGGGTCAGCAGATGCCCACCCTCACCTCAGCCCTGTTCAGCTTGATGACCCTTGCCCTCTCACCCTGCCAAATCTATAGCTCAGGCAGCCCTGCTTCTGACCAATAATGATCTGTCTTGGCAGACCCCACTGAGCCCTCACTCTGGGCCTAGCACCAAGCTCAGTACTTTACCTGGATTACCTCACTAATCTTCACAGCTACCCAGGGGCAGATTAATCAAACGGTAAACACGGTATGCACCGGCTTACAGTAAGCAACATACTCATGGACTTAATTGTTTACTTACTAACCTATAGTGCATAATTTCGCCTGGGTTTAATTGTGCACTACAGATTAGTAAGTAAACACAATTAAGCCCGTGTGTACCTTGCCCATTGGGTAGTCTGTCCCTGCAGCAACCCCATCAGGAAAACATTGCTGCTAAGATTACGCTCATTCTGCTGAGGAGGAAGCTGAGGTTTAGAGAGGTGAAGTCATATGCTCAAAATCATACAGCAAGTACCTGCCCAAGCCAGAGCTTGACATGGGGTGTGACTGTGGTGATTGCATACTGATAGGTGTGTCCAGGGACAGTCCCCAGCTTCCTCAGTCAAGGAAGGCCTTAGGAATACTTCTGGTTTCCTGCAACATTTACAGCTTCTAAGGTGCTCCAGTGTTTGCATGGTGGAGGCACACATTTCTGCTTTTATTGAAAAAATACCCCAATGTTACAGAAATAGCATAGTCAGGATACTGGGCATCCCTCTTTCTGAGTGCTCAATGTGCTTAGGTTGATGGCAACATATTGCCTCCGAGAATTCCACTGCTACCAGCTCCAGCTGGGAGACTAATAACTAAGGCAATTAGAAGAGCTCACATTCATTAGGCACCTGTTACACTCTGCTGTGCTGAGTGAGGTAGGAAATTTTGTTGTCTCCACTTCAGAGGAGGACAGAGAGGCACAGAGAAGTTGTGTCTTGCCCAAGGTCACACAACTGATTAGTGGCAGAGCTAGGACTTGAACCCAGAGCTGATGGATCTCTTGAAGACTGTGATCAATTGTTTGGGGGTGTCCAGGGTGGAGCAGCTGTCGTCATTCATAAGTCAGTCAGTCATCTCATATATTGAAAACCTACTATGTGCAGAGCAAGAGGAGGGGAGAGTGTTCTAGGGCAGTGGGTTGGGCAAAGGAGGGTGGGTGAGGGTCTCAGACCAGGGGATATAGTCCTAAGGTGATGGGATGCTTTAGGAAGCATGTAAGGAGCAAAGGGGCGCCAGGGACAAGGAAAGGAACCAGAGCTGAAGGGAAAAGAGTTTCCAAGAGCAAGACCTATCAGTTTCACAGTTTTGTATCAATTTTGTTTACAGACTAGTGGGATTATTTGTTGGGGTGCCCCGTGGGGAGTTATGATGGTGGGTATTTGGATCAAGGCACAGGGAGGAAGTGCTAGGAATTGCAGCTGGCCGCAAAGGCACTGAGTATGTGTGTGTGTGAGGGTGTGTGTGTAAGGAAGACATATGGAGTGAAGAATGCCAAATAATTTTTATTTTGCCATTTCAGACTGTCACACGGGCTTTGGGGCAGCTATTTTTGTCTGTTTTTGTCATTCCATGTACACGCAGGGCCACTATACTGTAATTCCCTGGACTTAAACGGTTCTTTAAATTGCTATTCAATTTACAGAGGTGAGGTTTTCTCTTACCCAAATTCTCCAGCTTAACACTGCTCAGCTCATTCCCTTCAAATGAACTGCACTATGTTTTATTCATAGTAGCACTTTGCTACTAGTTCAGCGATTTCTTTCCTTCAGCATTTTCAAATGAGCGTTTACTGGTACTGGCAAGTTAATACTACCCCTACAACTGTGATCCATTCCTGTAACACAGGGGAGTCAAGGCACTTCTAACTTTTAATTTCTCTTAAAATGAGCTTACAACTTCCTATCATCCCCATTTGGATGCTTTTACAACTGACAGTGTTTTAGCTTTATTACTTGTAAAGAACAACCTTAGGGGACATATCTTTGGCTTGGAAATTCCATCTAGTTCAATGCCTGGCAACAGCTAAAATTATGTCCCAATTTCCTCCAATACAGACCTTTGTAAATATCCTTTCAATTTGGACTCTTAGGATTTTTTTCTTCTTTTTAGTATATTGTTTTGGATGTAGGGGGTTCCATGGAAAAAGGATATTCCTCTGTGAACTTAAACTTGTGATGTAGCTGCTCAGGGCAGTGAAAGAACCATGTGGTTGGTGTTTGGTAACAATTTCAGCTTTATTCCCATTGCTATCTCTGAATGAAAGGTGAGGGCACAAAACAAGGAGAACAGCATCTTTATATTCAAAGGATAATCAAATGTTGAGAAGGCAAAATAGGGTTGCCATTAAGGGTCAGATGCATTTTGGTTCTATTCCCAGTCTATCAGATATGTGTCCTTGAGCAAATTATTTTAACCTCTCTGGGCCTCAGTTTCCTCATCTGTAAAATGGTGATAGTAATAGCACCCACCTGATAAAACTGTTAAAAAAATTCGCTAAGATCATGCACACCCAGCGACTGATACATTGTTCTTGTTAGTCGAGTTGACTCCAACTCATGGCAACCTTATGTACAACTGAAAGGAATGTTGCCCAGTCCTGCATCACCCTTACAATTGTCTGCATGTTTGAGTTCATTGTTGGGGTTAATGTGCAAATCCATCTCATCGAGGGTCTCCCTTGCCCTCATTGGCCCTTTGCTTCACCAGACATGATGGCTCCCTCCAGCAACTGGTCTTTTCCAATGACCTGTCCAAAGCAAGCGAGTTGGACAATGTTCGGCTGTGATCCAAAGGGTTTTCCTTGGCTAATTTTTGGAAGTTCATCACCAGGCTTTTCTTCCTAGTCTGTATTAGTCTAGGAGTTCTGCTGAAGCCTGTTCATCCTGGGTGACCCTGCTGGTATTTGAAATACTGGTGGCATAGCTTTCAGCATCATAGCAACAGGCAAGCCACCACAGTATGACAAACTGACAGACAGGTGGCAGAGACTGATACACAGTACATGCTTAATAAGTGTTAGCTGTATTACTCTTAGAGCATGGACATAGAGAAAGCCTGGCTCTAATATTTGTGCCATCAACCTAATGTTAATATCCTAAGGGAGAGAGGAATTAGTATAGGCGCATCTAACAACTAAAACCATGGCCCTTTTTGGTGGTTGGTATTATAATGGGATGATCGATCTTTATTCCTGGGAACCCAAACTGCCTGTTCAGTAACATTTCCAACTCATTAGCTAAAAACCATCTCTGACAATCAGACATTTCTACATATGGCATTAAAAGGTCCTTGAAATAGAAGGGAAAGAAACATTAGGCTGAGTCTGTCTTGTGGTAAATAGGTCATGTCACTTAATTTGGTATCAGCAAACACCCTTCTAATTCCACTCACCACACTGAATCTTTCGTGAGCTTGGAGTTCACACTCCCATCTTCTTCCAGGAAGACATCCATTTGCAAATTGGCATCGTTATCATGGGCTGAGAAATAATTGGTAACGACTCTCGCTGGTATCCCAAGGCATCGCAAAACTACAGGAAGAAGGGCAGACAAAACTGAAGACATCACCAAAATTAATAGACATGCAGTAAAAATCCCTCCTTATAAGGGAATTTCTTCTTTACCAGCATGAAAAGTCCTTTTGCACATCTTGTCCTCAAATGTTCCATACTGAATGAGGGGGATTGTTATAAAACATGGGAGTTTCAGAGAGAAACCTTGAGTGCAAGTTCAAAACTGCAGTTGGCTCCAAATGAAGCCAACTGGAATAGAATCCTTATGACAGGGTTCTCATTGTTCAGTTTCTAACCATACACTCTTCAAGGTAGTATTGCTTTAGATAAACTAATGGGACTATGTTCCTGAAAACAAACAAATAAACAAAACAGTTAATAGAAGATTAGGAATTTACAAGGCAGGTCCTTAGTAGGGTTTGCTCTCGGGGCTGGAGTGCGCTCCTGTGGCACTCAGCATTGGGAGACACCACAGAGTCATTTTAATTGTTAGATAATAAATTACCCGGATGCATCTCTTGCCATATGTACCTATTGATTAAATTTAATTCAAATGTCCTCCCTGGCTCCCAGGACTCCAGCCATCAGGGCTCATTGAAAATAATTCAGCTGACAATTTTAAGATTAATGACTTGGCTTGCCGTTTTTCCTCAGAATAGTTTAGCATTTTAAACCAAAGACAATCCCCCTCCTTCAACAGAATAACCTTGGAAGTCTGCACTGAGTCTGGTGGAGACTTTGGAGTCCTCCTCCTTAAATGACTTCGTCTTAACACCCTGAACAACAATGGCTGCCACCATTTGCTGCCCACTCCCATCTTCCTCACTCTATTGATTTACATCCCCTATTCATGCCAGAAGGAACTCTAGTGACACAGTGATTAAGTGTTCGGCGGCTAACAAAATGGTCGAAGGTTTGAACCCACCAGCTACTCCATGGGAGAAGGCTGTGGCAGTCTGCTTCCATGAAGATTACAGCCCTGGAAACCCAATGGGGCAGCTCTACTCTGTCCTATGGAGTTGCTATGAGTCAGAATCGACTAGAGAGCAACGGGTTACTCATGCCAGAGTAGTAGAATTCTCGACTTCCATGTGGGAGACCCGCTTTCAATTTCCAGCCAGTGCACCTCAAACTCAGTCACCACCCATATGTCAGTGGAGGCTTGCGTGTTGCTATGATGATGAACAGGTTTCAGCAGAACTTCCAGACTAAGATAAACTAGGAAGAAAGGTCTGGCAATCTACTTCTGAAAAATCAGCCAATGAAAACCCTGTGGATCACAATGGTTCAATCTACAACTGATCATGGGGATGGTGCAGGACTGTACAGCATTTCATTCCATTGTACATATGGCAGGCACTATGAGTTGGGAGCTGACTAGATGGAAGCTAACAAGAACAACAACAACAACAGCAGCAACATTCATGTTACAGTTTTCCCAATGAAACAACTGATATCTAGTTCTGTTTCTGGCTTAACACTAATTTACATTACCACAGAGTGAGAACCATTTTTCTGAGTTTGCCTTACTTCTAATTACAAGGGAGGAGAAGCTTGACTTGGAGGCACCGGTACCTCCTCCTCCAATTTCCCTCTTCAGGTTTACTCTCCTTTTAACTCCTCCACAGTGTGCTTCTGCCTTTCCTCCTTAACTTGCCAGAAAAGCAAGTTTTCAAGAACAGATCTCATGACACTTTGATCCAAAAAGCATGAATGGATGTAAGCTGTTTACTATTTTATCTTGTTCCAAACCCAGAGGAATTATCCTGGGATGGTGAAACTTCAGGCAAGGGGAGGACTTGGGGAGGTAGGGGTTCCTTTCTCTTTTTCCTGAAATCATTTCTCAAGAGTGGTTGCTGGCATTGAGCAGCTTCCACATATTCTTAGCTTGGGAGACTTGAGGAAGTGAGACTACCTCCAACCCTTAGCTCATCATGAAACTGAAGTTTCCATCTAGAACTTCAGAGACCAGGACTTCTAGGAGACTAGTACTTGTGACTTTTATTGTTCCCAGGAAATATATATTCTTTTAGGTCGTGAGTATACTAAAATGGATAAGAATATAATTTTATTCAGCTTGATGCCATGGGGAAAAACCAAAACAAAACTCATGGTTTCTTTCCACTTCGATCACTGACTAATTCTTAGGCTGATGCAAATTTGAGCTGAAACTGATAGGTTTCATAGTCATTTTAAAAAATGGCTTCACCCTGACCTCCAGCCTCTACTTGGCTTTTCTGATTAAAAAACTGCTAACTAGATCAAATATTCCTTATTAACGAGCAGGCAGAAAAGAAATTCAGACTTGAGCTTAATGTTTTCTTCAAGACTGTAGAAAAGGCATGTGAATGAAATTCATTACTAAGAATGAAGGCATACTGAAATAAATGCATTTTTAAAAACATTCATTGAATTAACTATAACATTGTCTGGGCCTAGAGAGGTGAACGCCACTTTGAAAAATGGTGCATGAGGCAGAAGAGAGTAATTCTGGTCCCATGCATTTTCCTCTACAGACTGGATACTGGGTGGATTAAAGACCAGAAGGGAAATTGGCAAGGTACAGGTTGTTCATTAGGTCCTGATATCGAATTGCTCAGGGGCATTGAGTAAAATGCTCAGGGGCATTATGTAAAAATGGAGTTGAGGCCACTTGCCATGACCCCTTCCATAGCTGGGCAAAGATTAAGAGGATATGTTTACAAAACTTCTCAACAACAAACAATGCACAAATAGCCATATTTATAAAACTTTTAAAAATTAAGCCATATATATCTTTTCTTCTTATTTATTATTTAAAATTTACTATTTAAACATTTTTTAAATGTGAGGGGTGACTGAAAAGAAAATATTTTATCCCTTTCTCCACATCTTATTTGGCTTCTGTGACCCTCCATTTCTCTAGGTGTTTAGTGATGTATCATATGGGAATAGTCCATCATTCTTTCTATAAAGATTTTGTAGTCCAAAAGAAACTATGAGCATATTTGACCGAGTGCATTTTAATTATGCATTGACTACATCCTGGAATACTCACCCATAAATTTTATACAGCCAACAGGGGCTGATAGGTCTCTTTGCTAGATTTTAGATAACGTCATGAAATAAAATTTCCTTTACATTAAAAAAAAAAAAAGGATACTCAATTGAATACCTACATGTGTTAAATACACCAGCAAAAACCCAGCACTGGCCATACCGAACTGGACTCTCAGAACTCCGGTATTCCAATAGGATGTCAACACTTCCAGTCCAGGCTGAGGGGGCGATGCCATAGGAATAGATATTGTCCCAGGATCCAACGATGACACCTTCATCGTCTTTGGCATTAATCTAAGTGAGGCCACAAGTAGTGAGAAGGAAGAAAGGTCATTTAGATGATACTCTACAGACTATGCAGAGAAACTATAAGTAGGCAAGCTAAGGCTTCCAGTGTCTTCCATCTATCTTGAATGGTAAAAACAGTTCCACTTCTTGTTTAAGCCCCTGTTCTGTTGTCAGGAAAAAATGATATAATGACTAAATATACAAGACAAACCCCTTGCTGTCGAGTAGATTCCGACTCTTAATGACCCTATAGAACAGAGTAGAACTGCCTCATAAGGTTTCCAAGAAGCGGTTGGTGGATTTGAACTGCCGGCCTTTGGTTAGCAGCCGAGCTCTTAACCACTGCGCCATCAGGGTTCCAACTGTACAAAACCAAACCAAACCAAACCCATTGCTGTCGAGTAGATCCGACTCATAGAAACCTGATAGGACAGAGTAGAACTGCCCCCATAGAGTTTCCAAGGAGCAGCTGGTGGATTTGAACTGCCGACCTTTTGGTTAGGAGCCATAGCTCTTAACCACTAAGCCACCAGGGTTTCCCTAAGCATACAAGGGGTAATCAAATAACCAAGACTATCTCTTAAATGGCATATTATTGTAGTAAGATTAGGTTGAGTAGCAGATAGGAAGAGTTGTAGCATCTTCTTCACATGACTGGGAGAAGATGAACATAAAACACTTGGTTTGTGACAGAACAGTGAGGAAGAGAGGAAGAAAACATATGAGAGAAGAAAGCTCAGGCAGGGATCTAGTCCTGGTGGAAAGAGAATTCAAAACGGTCAAGTGGGGAATTAGTGGTCTAATTCTGACTTCTGTGATGAGTGGCAGACTCTAATGAGCTGAAAAAATTAACAGATGGCATCACAGAAACTATTGAGTTAAGAAAAAAGAGTCATACATAAACCTTACAGAGCTTGTTTCAAAAAAGTTAAAGAAGTATTTTCTTTATGATTCTTTAAAGTAATTAAAGTTTTATAGTTTTGTTAAAAGATGTTTTCATTTACATAAAGGGTCTGGGATATTATGGTTTAAATACAGGAAGACTTAAGCAAAGAAGCCAATATTTGTGAAAACCTTGCTACACATTCAGACTGCAGTCACCCGGTAGAGCCGATCTACAGTGCAGGGACAGTGACCTTGCATGCTTCAACAGTAAAGCAAAGACAGTGAAGTAACAGTTTGGTGGCATCCTGTCATTTTTTTCTGGGGCACTGCTGAATCTTTCTCTCTCTGTGTAACTTTCATCACATTTAATTATAGTCAGAATGTCTAGGTGGCAAGCCGTGGGAGCTTTTAAAAAACTCATGCCACACCAACAATTTTTATATGTTGACATGATAATATTTTAGTCTATGGGCCAGCAGTATTGACGTTCCACAGGAGCTTGTTAGAAATGCAGAATCTCAGGCTCCTTCCCAGACCACTGAATCATGATCTGCATTTTAACAAGATCCCTACTAGTGCACATTAGTCTGAGAAGCACAAGTTCATAGTTTGCCTAAAAGACATTAGTAAGCATGATTGAAACATGTGTGTTTGGATTATGAACCACAGAAGAAATGTTAAAATATAATGAGTTTGTATATGTTCACTGCCCCACCAACTAACAACTCAGCCTCAATACGGGCCCAGGCTCCTCTCCTAGGCTTGCCAAGTTGTGTAGGGGTCTGTTTTCCCCACTGGTTCATGAGTTCCTTGGGAACAGAGATAAAATCTACGTCTTTGTGACTTCTAGCAAGTATTGGCAAAGGGTTAGTGCTCAATAGTTATTGAATAATCAATTAGTGAGCATATAGGCATTATAGATTTGAATACCTTATCTTGGAAGAGCCATGAACAAGAAACCAATCAATCGGAAGTAGTTCCTGGTATCAAGAGAGAAAGACGTACAGGCAGAGTGGGTGTCCAAAGTAGGGGGTAATCAGTTCTGTCAGGTTGGAGGGAGTGGTGGTGGTCGGGCTTAACAGAGGAGATGACATGCAAGCTAGGTCTTGAGGGCTAAAAGCCGTGGAGGAAACAGTTTGAATTAGAGCTTGGTGTCATGAAACAATATGGGAGGTTCAGAGACCTGCTAGTAGCTTTGCATGAGTATCACATAAGTAAGCAATATTAAACAAAATACTAGAAGAAAATACTTAAGATGTGTAAGCACATTCTGCTGTGAAAGACAGGCCCTCCACTGACACATGATATTTACTGTAGCACTGATTGGCATTTCCCAAAGACAGTCCCTCTGGGGAGTGTTCTCTAAAAAACTGCCATTCAGTTCTGTTTAGATACACCATTTTCCCCCTTCAACATGTCCAGTTAGTTAAAACCGATGGAGAGTTCTGGTAATTACCCAGTTAATTTATTCAATGTAGAAAAGCCATTATTTGGAGGCTTTTGAAGGACCTTATTCAGCTAATTGCAAACTCATGCCTTTGATGTAAACTTTTGACTTTAAGCTGTAGCTCCATGACACGACTGGGGTGCAAAAGGGCTTAGCCAACCATTTTGGCCTATTCATGATCAATACTTCTCACTGCAGTTGAAGTGATTATTAAAATGTCTGTGTCTGTTATAAGGAAGCTTAAAGAGTGACTGGGTAGGCTATGATGTGATATGGTCATTGTGAATAGGTAGATTCAGCTTTGAACTCACATTCACATTCCACTGTCATTGAGAAATAGAATAGGCTCTATGAATCTATAGGTTAAAGTTCCTAAAATGTGGTTCTGAGGATGACTGTAAAACAGATAGCTATTAATTAGAAGGATTATTTATGGCATAAGGCTAAACCCACTCAGCTAAGGGGAAAAGTAAGAAGAAGAAGAAAAAAAGCTCTCTCCTTTACAGCCCTTTTAATTGTTAACGCAAGGCTGTTCCCCTATTGCTAGATAAATCACAACTCTCATTTATTAGCATTTGACCAGATTAACTACTGTTTTCTAATTAGAACATTGATTTCTGGGGAGCCCAGACACTGAAAGAGATAAGTGTTTAGTAACAGATGTAAAGGGTTAAAGTAATACCTCCTTTCCTAGACAACAAAATATGCTTAGGGAACACTTCAAGGGCAACACACGCTGGTCCTTTTTCATGTGACAGCTAGCTGTTTGAATACTCTATCACGAACTCAGAGTTTACCAGTGGCAGAATGAAATGTCTTGGCCTTGAGTCAAGAAGACAATATGAACCTTAGACTATGGACAGGGAGCATTATTCAACTTCATTAAAGGCATGTTAAATTGCCCCCAAAACACTTACAAAATTGAAAAAGTAAAAATCTAGCATACCAAAAGTCACTATCTGTAATCTAAGTGACATAACATAATGCAATAATTTTTAAAATCGGTGCCAAGAAAAGATAGGAGGATTATGGCATGGAGAAGACAGGCAGCATGACTCAGCCCCTAACCCTAACACTACCTCTTCAGATGCCCCATTGGCAAGTCAAAAAAGTCCTGAGATTTCTCATTTATTTCACAATTGAGAGAGAGAGAGAGAGAAAATGAAACTGAATAAAAATTCTAATCTTTTTTCTGTTCTGACCAAATAGTGGAAACAACTACTGTGGAGAAATAGGTGTAAAAGGATCTTCACCTCTAATAGAGGTAGAGACTATGGGAGTAAAATGGGAAAATTATACAAAGTCTGAGAGTATCCCCTCCATGGGAATGAGATACACAACCAATTAGGTGTAGTGGATTCTGGAATGCAAAATTTACAAAGTCTTAAAAGAAAGATCAGAGCTCAAGTTTTCTAACAGAGATCTCCCATCTCTTCAGTTTCTCCAGTTCTCCCAACTCCATTCTCTCTAGGTTATTAAAGATTAGATACAATGAAATACACAAACCTCAAAAGGTAGTTTGGAGGAGAAAGCACACTAATCTCAGATTGAGAAGAGTCAAGATTTCATCTACACTATCTCAGAGAAAATAGAATACCTGGGAAAGAGCTGCATGAATACAAAGAAAAGAAACAGTAATGGGGGAGAGGGAGAGAGAGAAAAAGAGAGAATGCACACATGAAAAAGTGAAAAAAAAATCATATCTGGAAGGAAACAAAATTAAGGAACAGAAAGAAATTTCTCTTAGGACATCACAGACCTAAGGGAACAAACTGAGGACCAAAGCACATCATAACAAAACTAATAATAAATTAGAATCTATAAGAAACACAACAGACACTGCTGGAAATAAAATTAATGACATACAAGAAAAGACTGAGATAATCAGAGAAAATGCTAATGAAAAAGACCATTGAAATTATTTAGAGAGAAGCTAATAGTGATGGAAGACAATGAAGATACAACATAAGAACAATTTGTGTCCTCAAAATAGAGAACCCAACAAGTGAAACAAAAGATATAGTCATGACATAATACAAGTATATTTTACTTAAGTGATGAAAAACTGAATCTATAGGTTAAAACAGCAATCTGTGCTCCAGGAAAATTTGATGGAGAATGTTCATTGTCTAGATATGTTTTAATTAAACTATTGAATGTTAAGATAAAGAAATAATTGTTCAATTATCTAGACTGAAAATGCAAATTAGCAACAAGGTGGAGAATTAGGCTGTCTTCAGACTTCAGCTGATTGGGAGTCTATAGTAAAACACAGCTGAGCAAAATTTACACAGTGTCCTGAGAGATAGAAAGAGTGACCCAAGAAAATCATGCATAGTTAAGATGTTGTGCAAATAAAAAAGTAAGCAGCACATATTTTCAAACATGAAGTATGTCAAGGAATATAGTAGCCTTCTTAGCAAAACTATTTGAAAAGTAATATCATAATAATTAAAACTGAATCAAATAAAGAACCCAGGAACAGAGACTCTGTGGTAAAACAGCTTGTGACGAGAAAAAAAAAAATTAATATAAATTTAAACAACTTTCAGAATTATAGGTACAGAATGAATAGGAATTAAAAAACTTGATAATGTAAAAACAATTAATAACTAAGAAAAATTAAATGTGAGAAGAGAAAAGAGGTAAAGTAGAGTGAAAGTACCAATGTTTTAATGTGTTGATCTGTCAGTTAACTGATACCATCTAAAATTAAAACATAACTTAAAAATATAAAATTACTTTGGTCTTTTAATGAATTCGATATCTTAATAACCTTAGAGGAATCTGTTACGATATATCTTTTAGTAAAAAGCATTCATTTGAAATTTAATATATCTTCAATTGCAATTCAATCTTTTCTTCTGTTAAAGTAAAATTTAATGTAAGTGAATTAAGCAAAATTTAAAAACTTTGAGCCAAGTTAAATAAAATTTAAATATAATTACATGTAATACTTTTAAATTAAATAGCATGATACCATTTGACATAAAGACAAATAGATAAATGGAACACAATAGAAAGCACAGAAAAAGAACCACACAAATATAGTTAACTGATTTTTGACAAAGGTGAAAGGCAATTCTATTGACATAAACAGTCTTTTCAACAAATGGTGCTTGAGCAATTGGATATTTATATGCAATAAAAATGAACTTTGATCCATATCTTGGGATCAGGAGCCACACTAGGGAGATAGAATAAGCCCTGGGTTTCTGTACGTTTCAAGGGGTGGGGAGACAGTCTCAAAGCATGATGGATACTGGACTTCTCTCCAGTTTTGGTCATGGGGGCATGAGCAGGTTGTAACTTGTTACTAAAAAAAAAGGTGACATTTCTTGATTCTCCAAGTTTCTGTAGCACATACCTTTATATAGCTACTATTTTTTGTGTGTAGTTACTTTTTCTTTCCATTTGTTTTTAAATATGTAAAAGCATTTTTCTCCTATGTGCCTATTTTATATGTCTATGATGAAATGACTTCTATCTATTATAAACTTATTATATTCTCTTAAAATTCATTGTTAAGAGTTATATTCTCATAACAGTTAGTATTTCTGTAACTCTTTTAGAAAATAGTTTTGTACTTAATCCTGCCTATAATAGTTTCTAAAAGTTCATTGGATTAAATTCTTGGTAACATGAACTACCTCTAAAAGTGGGGAGTTAAGTTGGGGCAGGAAAAATTATTCCCCTTGTAAGAGCCTTTCCAGATTTTGTGAACCGTAAGCCCCCAGCTACAGCCCAGAGGTGATCAATCTTTAGCATAGGTGGAAGTGGGAGAGTGAATGTCAAATTGTGCCCCATGGCACTCTAGCTTCTGCAAAAGAACCTCAGTAGTCACTGTGTTGGTGGGGGATAGAGTAAAGGGTGGTCAGGAGAAGACTGAGTGGGATGTAGGAGCTTCAAGCATGACTTCTCTTCAATGATGACAGCTCCACATTTTCTCTTCTCTATTTTTGAAAAAATTGCTCTAAAAAAATATGGTCTAGGAATGTGGAAATCTATTTATTGTCTGCTCTGCCATTAGCCAGGTTACGTGGTGAGGATGGAGGAGAGAAGAGCTGAAGATGAAGTGCTCTTAGACAGATTATTCCATGGACAGTCCTTCCAGCAAGTACACATGAGAGAAAATAAATGGAGTAGCAGAAATTCTATTTTCTTCCTTGCTGGCTCTTCATCCTTCATCCCTCCGGGATTTCATAGCACGTACAACAGCCTTGGTCACACACTTTGGCCCAAAGGAAAAGAGTTGGTGGGAGGGCAGTCTGCCTCTATGTCTCTTATCTGGGGTGCCTAAACAGAGGCCTTGGGCCCAGAACATTCTCTGATAAGCAGGCTGGAAATTGCATCTCTTTCTCTCTACCAGTTCCTTCTTATCAGAGAAGTCTTCTCTCTGTACTAGGTACACAATAAACTTCTCTGTTTCTTGCTCATGTGTGGGCCCCATCTGGTACCTGGTCAACCCAGTCCTGTACCTGTTCTCAGCAAGGAGGAAACGGTGTCTCTCAGTCTGGGGTGTGCACAGAGCAGTTGCTCGGCACCAGCTGCAAGGGACAGCTCACTGGCCATGGGAGACCAGTGCCCCCAAGTGAAGCGATCTCACTGTGTCTCTTCTTTGGTGATTAAAGCGCTATCCCATGTACTAACAGGGTGTGTGGTTTGTGTCTTTTGTTGGTGACTTTGAACCCTGCTATAGCAAAAGACATCACTGTCTCCATGGCTTATCATAGAGATGGCCTTAACAAGCTGCTTCCTGCCTTGGTGCTATTGGAAATAAATGTTGTTCTCTCTTCCTGGAATGCTCTTCCACACTCAAACCCCCTCTTGGCAAATGATTACTGATTAAAACTTAGCTGGTTTCACTCTGGAAATCTCTACCTAACTATCACTTTGCTTTAGATGTCCTTCCTCTGCTTGCACAGTACTTTCTGCTTAGCACTATCCTTTTGTTTACTACATTGCACTGTGTCATTAATTGTCCTTGTTCCCATTACCAGACTATAAGTTCCTGGAAGGAAGGTGCTGTAATGTTTTGACTTTGTATTTTCAGTGCTACCACAGAGTGGACCCTCAATAAAGTCTGTTCAGTTAACAGATGTGATATCTGTGGAGATTAGGTGTAGGCCACATTTTAATATTTCTTTACCAGATCAAAGTAAGTTGGTTTATCAAAGTGGCAACAAATATTTTTGTTGAAATTGACAAATTGTTTCTAAAATTTATATAGGAATGCAAAGGATCTGGAATAACCAAAATAATAATTTAAAAAAAAAACAAGTTGTAAGACTAATTTCAAGACTTACTATAATGCCATAGTAATCAAGACAGTATAGTACTGGTATCAGAATGGACAAATAGACCAGTGGAACAGAATATAGAGCCCAGAAATAGATACACAGCTATACAGTCATTTAATTTTCAACAAAATCAAAACAATTCAATGGGAGAACTGGCAGTTTTTCCAACAAAGGAAAACCTTCCTAACAGTCTCTTCAACAAATGGTGCTGGAACAAATGGATAAACTGGGAAAAAATAAACCTTGAGCCCTACTTTGCACCACACAGAACGATAACTCAAGATGATCCATAGACTTAAATTTAAAAGCCAAAATTGTAAAGCTTGTAAAAGAAAGCAGAGGGGAATATCTTCATGACCTTGTAGAAATAGCATATTTCCTGGAAAGGACTCTTAAAAAATTGAAAAAAAAAAAAAAAGAAGGACTTCATAAAATGTAAACTCTTTTGTTTCTTAAAATACACCATTAAGAAAATGTAACAGCAAGCTAAAGTCTGGGAAAAAAATATACTCTATACATATATCTGACAAAGGACTTGTAGCCAGACTATATACAGAGTAACTACAATTCAATAATATAAAGACAAATAATCCAATAAAAATTGGACGACGACTTGAAAAGACACCACATAAAAAGAAAGATATATGAATGCACAATAAATGCAAGGAAAAGTGCTCAAAATCATTGATCATAAGAGAAATGCAAATGAAAGCCCCAGTGAGATACTGCTATACACCCACTAGAATGACTAAAATTACAAAAGCTGAAAACACCAAATTAATAAGCAAAGCTGTAGAAAAACTGGAACTCTCATATATTATTGGCAGGCATGTAAAATGGTAAACCATTTTTAAAAAACTGGCATATTTTATAAAGTTAAACATATACTTACCCTATGATCCAGGCATGCTACCATTAGCTATTTGTCTTACAGCCATGAAGACATATATACAGAAAAACACTTCTGCATAGGAGCGAGTACATAGCTTTATTCATATTAACGCCAATTTGGAAATGTCTCAAATGTCCATCAACAGGTGAAGAGAGAGACAAATTGTGATATATTTATACAATGAAATACTGCTCGGCCACAAAAAGGAACAAACTAAAGATACATATGCCACAACTAACTGAGTTAAAAAAGCCAGCCCCAAATAGTGCCTACTGTATGAGTTCAATTATATGAAGTTAAGAACAGGCAAAACTAAACTATTGAGAGAAATCAGAATAGCGATTGCCTTTGGGGGTATGGATTGACCAGAAGGGAGCAGCAGGGGAATTTCTGAGGTGATGGAATTGTTTCTATTTTGATTGAGGTGGTGATTATGCCAGTCAAATCTCACTGAACTGTGAGATAGTATATAGTATCCATGCATTTCGCTGTATGTAATTTTACTTCAATTAAAAAAAACAAACAGACAAACCATGAACTAACCCTAATCTATATTGTGAAGTATATAACCACTGGTTTACGAATGTCCTTTGGTATATATACACAATGCACAGTTCTGGCAGGGGTAGGTAATTAAATTCATTTTTCATGATAGCTATTACAACAAGGAATTATTAACCTTCTCTCCCTCAGTAACTGAGGATTTTCATTTGGCCCAAACATATTTTACTGATTGGCAGTTATAAGAGAAATAACCAAACGAGGACCAAGAAACAGAAACTTTAAGCTGTATAAGTGTTGGCTGCTTTTCTCACTGCTATACTACAGCTGCATAGACTAGGGATGGTGGAGGACAGGCCTTCAAAAATAAGTGAATGTAAGACATGGATGGATGCGAGGGGAAAGCAGAGCAAGAGGAATAAAGAAGGACAAGAATGTCAAGGGAGAAGAGAAAGGGAAGGAAAGCGGGCGAGAAGGGAACACAGGGTGCACCAAGCTGTCAGGCAGGTCCTAAAGGGCAATGGTGGCATTGCTACATTTCCATCCATCCATCCTGGGGGTGTCTGCCCCCGGAGACCAGAGCAGCACCATCGGCACAGCTTGGAGGGAGTGCTGAAAAACATCCCGTGTTTCAGAAATAGCCTGTGTGATTACAAAATAGATGCAGTATTGAAACCTCATTCCAAGAAGCAATTCAGGGAAAGCAGACATTTAGATTGACTGCGATTATCACATTCAAGAGATGGCTTGTAATAAATGTCTGTTTTTCTCCAAAAATATGGGCAGAGCAGGCATAAGAAATGTAACCTTAATAATTGAGAAACCAAGCTGTTTGCCCAGAAATGAAAACTTCATTACGTTGCTGGCTTTTAGCATAGAGAAAATAAATGATGTCTGAACAATTCATTGTCCCTCACTCCCTCCTCCTGAAAGAGAAGGATGGACTCAGACAGGGCATGTATATTTGTACCCAAGGAGGTTATGTGATAGGGAGAAAGGACAGACAGAGGACAAATACAGTGGAATATAACATTGTATGTGTAACAGTGGGGTCAGGCAACTTGTGATCCAATTCCAGTTCTACCAGAGACTTTGGGACATAAATATTCTTAACTTCCTGATTCCTCAGTCTCTCCATCTATGCACTGGTTATTTATGAAATGGATACAATTTCTCAAAAGTGGCTATGAAGATAATTTCTGTTAGGTAAATTCTATTTTCCCACTGACTTCCAATGTATTTGTCAATTGTTAAAAATCCTCAATAAACAGAAATTAAAAATCCCTGGTGAATAAGGTGACCTTATGGTATTATGTTTAGTTAGAAATGTATCCGAGAATTGTCCTGACTTCACACTTCCCCTTCCCCATCGATCCCCTTGGCCATTCCTGAACTGTAGTAATGCCTCCTGTGCTTAGGGATAACCTGACTCCAATTTTAAGGTTTCAAAAAATCTTATTAGGACTGGTATTTTCATATTTTACGTAGTTGGACACAAGAACATTCTTCATTAACACTAACCAGGAGGTTTTCCAAAAGGAGCCATGCTGGTAGCCCCTACACACTGAAATCTGTCACCACCAAAAGGTCATAAAGAACATCAGAGGCCTCTGGCTTTTTCTGCCTTTGCAAAATGAGGAATGTCATTTCTTCCCTTCTTGGGCATGGATCATGAAGAAATAACAACCTGAAATAAAACAATCTAATAGTGTTTGAGGCCCAGAGACTCTGGATGGGGACTCGAATCCCTCACGAAGCCCGAATCTGGCAGTGGTCACCAGCCTAGGAACCCTGACCTCCAGGAGTCTGCAAAGTTAGTAATGCAGGTGTGTGAGTTATTTTCACTCTTCCAAAACAATGAATGGAAATCGTATATTTATGCTGAAAGAGATAGCACTGAAACAGAACAACCAGAACAGAAATAATGAAAATGCTCACACATTGTGAGGAATGTAACCAACGTCCCTGAACAACTTACGTAGAAATTGTTGAATTGGAACCTAAATTGCTGTGTAAGCCTTCACCGAGAACACAATAAAATATTCTTAAAGGAGAAAAAAAAAGATGGCATTGAATCATGTTCGCTGTGGTGGCACTGATTATCTGGTGCTGACTTGAGGTTCTGACTGGTGGTTATATAAGTCTTTGATGCAAGAATGGAGACCAAATTATTACTAAATAATCATGCTTTTTTTGATAGATGAATTTTTTTAAAAAGTAAGATCCACATGGGGAAATGTGAAAAGGCTTCTTGGTGGGGAGAAGGTTGGGAATGATGGCCAGGTCCTCAAATTTCTCCACAGTAATTCACTCTAAGAAAGGGGATATCAGCTGCTTTAGAAACCAAAGGAGTTAGTGATTTACAAATTTTTTTTTTTTAAATAACAGCTGTTAGGGCGCTATGGTGTGATTGGTCTGTATGATCAGGAAGGAGACTTTATGTATTTATTTCTGACTTTGAGGTTTATTTGAGATGACTGAAGAGTAGAGTTTCTAACCCAAGTGAATTTTGAAATGTAATCTGAATACTTTTATTCAAGGCTTATTGCATGAACAGGTTTGCTAAATGTGAAGCTACCCATAAGATGTCCAAGGAAACAACTGCAGGAAAGTAACACATGCTTTGTAGTATGCCAGTGTAGGATACTGCTTGGCAAAGTATCAAAGCAGTGGTGCCATTACTGTCTTTTTCATACATGAAAAAAGAACTTTCTAAATTCTGGGACAAGCAGAAGGGGAGGAAAGATGGACAAAGTGGAAAATAACTTTATGGTCAGTTTATCTACAGGATCGCAGGTCTTTGGGGACCAGAGCCCTGAAGCCTCATTTGTCTCGTAGATGTACAGTCATTCATCTTGTATTGGGCCCTAAGAACTCTAGGACCTGCCGCTATTTGTGGTCAGTTTGATTTACTAGCTGGAATTCAGGATTTTTTTGTTTTTTATAATACTAAGAGTACACTGAACTTCGATTGGTTAAAAAAAGTTCAGCGTTGAGTTAGTTCTCACGAGGCACAGTCAGAGCAGGGTATTAATGGGGATTAATGATGCCATCGTGGTTCGATACTAGCAAAAGACTAGAGTTAAAAATAAATGTGTATACCTCACGGGAAGCTGGAAAGTCCAGGCTGGCAACAGTACAAAGCACTAAAATTTTAAAATATGTAACTATATTGACCTTTTTTTCTCTTCTCCTACCTTTCAAATTTTGCCATCCATGTTACCTTGTTTTGTTTTTGTTTTTTAATTATAACAGAATCAAAATGTCACGGAGGCAAATAAGTATAAATGTTGGGACCCCATGGAAGAAACTTTAGTGGTGGGAACTTTATGTTTTCTGAATTGCAAAACAAACCAACCCCAGAGGAGCAAATTACTCCATTCCACCATGGGAAAGGGTTTCTGCTATGGACCCTTGTCAGCCATTCTCCTATCCCTTGATCCAATCATCCAACACTTGTTAGATCAGTGTGTAGTCCTGGGAAAATTTTGAGCTCAACTTGAGAGATTTCATCTCCCATACGACTTTATGCTTATTTCCATCAGAAAATTTATCATAATGTACTAAAATTTTTTACTTACTGCTCTGTCTTCTCTACTAGACTTTAAGTTCTATGAAGGCAGAAAGTATGTTGTGTTCACAGTTGTACCCCAGTGCCTAGACTGGTAGATTCTCAATAAATATTTGTTGAATTAATGAGTTAATAATGAATGTTTTACCACCATCAGCACCATCACTGGCATCACCACCATCATCACCTCCACCACTACTATCATCACCACCGCAACTACCATTGTCATCATCATCATCATAATCAAAACCACCTCCACCTCCGCCGCCACCACCACCAACCACCACCATTACCACTGCCATTATTACAATCATCATAACCAGCACCACAGCCACCATTACCGTCATCACCATCACCACTACAACCACCTTCAGTACCATCATCGCCACCAACATCACCATCACCATACCACATTTGGTACCTAATCCTCTTTGGGAACTCCTTCTCCAGGAACGCATTTAGAATCTTCTAATTCACACCTTCCTTCACTTACTGTCTTATTCAAAATTCATGTGCTCTGAGCACCATTACCTTCAAACCTTGTTCTTTTCTAGGAGGCAGCTAGTTAATTTGATACAGTAATTGTGTTATTTGTAATGATGTGTTACTATTGGCCCTCTAAGGTATACGAGCAGAGAGTAAGGACAATACTTAGCTCCAGCTCAGCCACTGATTTGCTGTGTGTCTTTGACTGCATGACATGACTTCCAAGGACCTCCATTTCTTCCCCTAGAAGACCCTTGGAGAGTCTTCTGCATCTCACAGACTGCTTCTGAACACATGTGAAAAGAGATCTTCTATGGATAAAGTCTTCACCCAGAGGAGTGAATCTACGCAGGGGTGAAATATTGGGAGGTTTCACAGAGAATTAAGTAAGCAGCATCTGCAGTGACCTCACTATTGCGGCAGCAGCTGCACCTCGCTGGAGAAGCCCCCTGCCCCGAGTTGCTGCCAGATCCAATCAGTCACAGGCAGAAACAGGCATGGGCAGGTAACCCCCTGCAGTAATGCCAGGCTATTGTTACCAACTCCCCTTTCCCCAAAACCATGCTGTCCCTGTCACAACATGTCATAGCACAACTGTTCTGATGGGCTAACTGGGAGCTCAGAGTCCACATCTGGTTTCTTTACAGCATTTTGGGGTTAGAAGTAGAATGTTTTGTTAATACGATGTGAGAAAAAGTTTCAGATGGCACAAAGCCTCCTTTGTAAATTTCCCTGATCATTTTCCTGGTGGGGACTGTCACATTAGAAATGAAGTGGAAAGAAAGCAGCAATCAAGCATTACAATTTAAAGCAGGAATGGTAACTTTAGGCAAGTTTCTTCTTTCTTTCTACTCTCCTTTTTGAAATTTTCTTTTCTTCCTTAAATCCATCTGCAGTGTAGATTTGGTAGAATGCACTACTCAGTATTTACAGTAGTCTCAACAAAACTTTGCTTATGTAAGGTTGTAACATCTCAGGCCCAATCCCCAGACAGTGAGATTACAGGATTTTGGAGTTTTTCTTTCTCCTGAGGGAAATCCAACAGCCCCAGGTTGTCCAGATTGCCATAAACTTTTCCTATTTTCACATAAAAGTGAAGCAAACAACAACCCAAAAAACGAGCTAGAGAAAATACCAAATATATAAAGGCAAAAAAAAAAAAGAGAGCATTGTTTTGAAGAATAAAGGGATTTTCTTACGGCACTGGGAATACCAAATGAGGTTTGAGTACAGGGACAAAATTTTCTTTCAAAGACAAATAAGACCTGGAGAGGTTAAGTTACTTGTCCTGGGTCACACAGTAAGTTAGTAGCAAAGCCAGACAGTGGTCAGATCTCTCAACTTGGGACCAAGACCCTTTCCACACAACACTGCCTTCCCTCTCCCCTTAGCAGAGGGATGAAAACTGCTGGTTTTGAAGGAGTTGAGAAGAGAGATCCTCCATGTGGGCAAGAAGAGAGTGTTATTCGCATTCTATAAGCTGAGAAATTGAGCTATGGAGTAATTTAATGTTGGGGTCCACAACAGGGGGTGACTTTGACCCCAGGGAATATTTGGTGACATCTGCAGACATTCTTAATTGTCACAAGTTGAGGGGAGGGAAAGGAGGGTGATATTGGCACCTTGTTTGTAGAAGGTAGGATGCTACTAAATATCCTACAATGCACAGTACAGCCCCCACAACAGAGAATTATCCAGCCCAAAGTGTCAGTTTTACTGAGGTTGACAAACCATGGTTTATTGGCTCACTCCAGGCCATATACACTGGACAATAAAGGTTTTTATCTGAGGATTATGTGCTTAAAACCCAGATGTCTGTTGCCAGTCACAGAAAGTTAGCACAATATGAGTCATCACCCACGCTCATTTAGCACCAGGCACCCAGCTACTCTGCAGACTCCTTGCTAATCTTCAGTGCTGGACTTTGTCATGAACACTGTAAGCAAATTTGTCTTTGGGGTCCAGCCATCTGCTCCTGCCTCCTGTCCCCACTCCCTTCTCCCTCTTCCGGTGTCCAGCCAGGACCACACAGCTTTATCCCCACCCTTCCTGACAACACTTCCTCCAGGAAAGTTCCGCCTTCCACCACATTCTCCTTGGCATGAGGTGAAGTGGATGTATTAGCCCTCCCAAAGAATTTGCATGTCACGGTGTTCCTCTGCTCTAGTATTTGGACCCTGTGAAAGGAATTTCGAGCCTCAGTGACCAGGCTGGGGAGGTCTTTGAGAAAGAAAGTTCCCATAACAATGGTGTAGGCAGCATCTGTTCTATCAGAAGGCTGGGTCACCCCTGAGGCAAACAGACAGGCCTATTGTCTTCTGAGTCCCAGGTGTGGCTTGACTGTACCAACATCACCACTTTCTTTCTGGGCTCCCCAAATAATTTCCTCATATTTTAAGAAAAATCTTTACTTGAGAAATTTGAGGGCTTTTTTTTTTTTCCCCTAGTCTTTGCTTAACTTCACTCTGCAATTTCCTGATAGATTTCTAGGATTCGTGAACAGGAAGGTAACGGTCTGAATGATCAGAAAACATGATTTAAAAAAAAAAGTGTCATCTTTTTAATTTTGTTTTGCAGGTCGATATCTTAGTTTTAAAAATCATTATAAATGAATTGATTCTGGAAACAGTCGCAGAACTATTCCAAGGATTGAAAGAGGCAATAAATGTGAAAGGGTTTTGAAAACTACCAAGTGTTTTGCATATGCGAGCAGTAAAGATGGTGGAAAGAGAAATATTATTCAAGCCGCCCAGGGTCTCTAACTCCCAAAGCACCCCACCCCCCCGGTGCCCCCCAAACCAAAACCAAACCCAACCAAACTGTTCTGCAAGTAGATTCTCTGTATCTAGTTCTAAACCTTGTAATTGGGTTATACATTTTCAAAATTAGAACTTCATAGACTTTTTATGATTAATGAAATTTCAAAGCAATTTGCATTAGGATTATGCGCTTGATTCAAGACTTGAGAGCTTCCACTTAGCCAAGCGCCAGTGGAGACAGTATTAGGTGAGCTGCTTCATATTTTCTTCCCTCTTGCAATGGGCTGTGCTAGGCAGTGATTTCTGGATTAGCAAAAATACACAAACTGCATGAGTAAGCTTAGGCTGATGAGCAGGCCATTTTAGGATGCTTAAAAAGGAATTAATTTATATTCATCCACTGCTAGCTGTTGCTTCCCTTTTCATGGCAAACCTATCATGGTAACCTCAAAGAAGAGGAAATGGGGAAAGCTTGTCTGTGAAACAGGAAAAATAGAGAAAAAATAGATATCAACTGCAGTTTGATACGTTGTGATAACTAGTTCTTGTAAAGAAATTCTTAATTTTTTTTTTAAATTCGTTGTCTTTTCATTATGTAAACTAACAGCAGAAACTATATGTTAGTTTTTGCCGTAACTTTTTAAGCTTCACTATTTATTAAATTTACATGTAGCTTAGTTATTAATAAAATAAAAAATATCCCTCCTTCTTAAAAGCTGACCAGACAGTACACCTCATATCATTATCAGCCTAATATTTTTATATTAACAATACTGATTTTATGTAACTCAAAAGAATACACAAACAAACTCAAGGATAAGATTCTTCCCAAGAGAGAAGTTTTTAGAAACTTTAAAGATACTGATAATATGACTTTTTTTTTTTTGCTCAGTTTTGCATTATATACAATACCCACCCAACCTAAGGTTTCTTCAGGAATACTGAGCTCATGAATCAGATTTCATATGCCTTTATGCACCAAGGAGATGACTCTACGTGTTGTGTAGATCAGTGCATTAGAGGACTGCAAGGGACCTAAGTGTCACATTTAATACTCCTACCACACCTGAACCCTAACCTTCCCTCTTATGGGAGCGCTATCACCTCTCTCAGCAAACCGTTCCATTGGAGGATCTCTGCATTCCCAAAGGTGTTTCATGATTTTCCACAGAGACCAGCATGGAAGGAAGAAAGTATCTGGACTTGAAGTCAGCAGACCTGGGTTCTACTGAGGCTTCATCACTGACCTCACCCAAGTATGTCCTAAGTTGTAAAATGGCATTAGTGGTGCCTACCCTATTTACCTCGTGGAACTCCTGTGAATTATAAATACCCATGTTATCAGCTATAAAGCACTATGGTGAGATATCATTGTAATAGAAGCTAGGATTAACTAGAGCCATTTATTTCTTTATTCTTGCTATTTGTGTGAAAATAGAGAAAAGCTAGGTCTTGCATGTCTTTCTTTTTTTTGTGCCTTTCGATCAATTGATTGATTGATTGATTATGGTCACTGACATTTTGTCACAGCCACTCCTCGATCCTGAGACAAGAGATTCTTAAGAATAATGGGTCTGTGGTATCATGTTATCTATCACCATTTGTTTTAAACTGAAGAAACATACAGTGTTGAGAAAATAATTCTGTTCTAGAGTACATGATAAGCTTAGAGCTATACTTGATGTCATAAGCCTGAATCCTACAAATGGAAGTTTATTGCTAATTGTCATTTCAACAACTTAATGAACCAGCATCTATACTGAAGCAAATGATGTGTGTTGTAGATTTTAATAATCATTAGTTGTTGCTTACCATGGCAGAACCAACTCGGCTGACTTTGATGGGATTCCCTCTACCAGAAAGGTCCATTTCTGCTTTGTCCATTATATACAGGCACACATCAAGGATGCCATCCTCAAACTATCCAGGAGAAAAGAAAAGGAGAAACTACTTAATGTTCACTATGCAAAAAATGTGTTCTCTGCTTAAAAATACAATGAATCTACAATCTAATTAGTATATTTCCTATAAAAGAATCTCTCATAATATTTAGTATGAAGCATCAAAGTGAAAGGAAGACATCCTTTTTTTTTATCCAGTACAACTAACAAGAACATAAAAGCAAACCATAAATATAAACAAAACTACTAGACAGCTGATCTACTCAAGGAACATGGATTGATTTGAAGTTCTTCAGACAGCTGATCTACTCAAGGAACATGGATTGACTTGAAGTTCTTCAGAAGGTTGTACAAGTGAATTTAGACAATTTTTCCAACATATCAGTGTCCAAGCAAAGGGAAGAATGATTTACCATGAATGAAGTCTTGAGACTTCAAAAATAGCACGAGTTGTGAGTCCTTGTGCACCTTTAAAATAAATGACTCCCAGGTATATCGTAGTGACATACTTCAGGCATAGTTAGCTTACACCCAAAATAGTACGAGACCTTATCTAATAAATTTCAGCCTAAGGTTCCCCTCTTCTGAGACAAGGTGAACCCCAGGGTCAAAGAGAGGGCACAGAGGCCTAGAGAGACTAGATTGTATCATCAAAGGCATTCCTGGTGGTCAGTTCAATTTGCCTAGAAAAAATTGCTAGCCACAGAAAATACCAGAATTTTCTTAAAAAGGAATAGAGATAAGATAGTAATAAAAGGGCAAGTTTGAAAGATTTCACCTATACCGTAACTCAATATAATAGGACATTTCCCTGAATACAGAAATCTTGCATATCACCTATCCAATTACTTGTGACAGAAACCACAATCTTAATAGCCAGTTACCATGTAATTCTTTATTAAATCCAGTTAGAAAACCGACTCTGTGGGTACCCAAAACTGAAATGATAGATGCAGTAATGGGTAATTGCACAAGTCCTTCAGGTATATAAATAGCTCATTATTCTGGTTCTTATTAAGCAGCATGGCTCAGTTGTGTCTACGGGACATGATAGAACTAACTGGAGAGATAAAGAATTAGTCATATATCTGGTTGTTTCCCTATATCACTCCAACAACACACTTGACTTGTTATTTTGGCTGAAGGAACCAAATCAACTGATTTTTTAAGTGATATTAGATACAGCAGTGCCTGTGCTCAAGGGTTGTTGTTAGTTGCTGTTGATTTGGCTCTGACTCATGTTGTTGTTGTTAGGTGCCGGTCAAGTTGGCTCCAATCCATAGTGACCCTATGTACAACAAATCAAAACACTTCCTGGTCCTGCACCATCCTCACAATTGTTATGCTTGAGCCAATTGTTGCAGCCACTGTGTCAATCCATCTCATTGAAAGTCTTCCTCTTTTGGATGACCTTCTACCTTACCAAACATGATGTCCTTCTCCAGGGACTGATCCCTCCTGGTAACATGTCTAAAGTATGTGAGATGTAGTCTCATCATCCTTGCTTCTAAGGAGCATTCTGGTTGTACTTCCAAGACAGATTTGTTCATTCTTTTGGCAGTCCATGGTATATTCAATACTCTTCTGACTCATAGTGACTCCATATATAATAAAACTCAGTGTTGCCCAATCCTGTGCCATCTTCATGATCCTTGGTATGCTCAACTCCATTGTTGCTGCCATTATATCAATCTATCTCATTGAGGGTTTTCCTCACCTTCCCTGGCCCTCCACTTTGAGAAACATGATGTCCTTTACCAGATATCAGTCCCTCCTTATGACATGTCCAAAGTGAGTGAATTGAAGACTTGGAAAATATTCTGTGTTCCATAGAATTTTCATCAGCTGATTTTTGGAAGTAGATCATCAGGCCTTTCTTTCCAGTCTTGTCTTAGTCTGGAAGCTCTGCTGAAACCTCTCCTCTATGGGTGACCCTGCTGATATTTGAAATACTGGTGGCATAGCTTCCAGCATCACAGTAACATGCAAACCACCACAGTATGATAAACTGACAGATGAGTGGAGGGTTTCAGGGGTACCCACTATTACAATCAAAGGCATGCTGGCTCAGGAGTACCCTGGCCCTGCTTGGGACACTTTCCCAGTACTACTTGCTACTCACTTTGCTGAGTTTTCTTTTTATTGGCCATCTATTGTTTGTCACTTTAGGTCCATAAATAAAACCACACCTAAAGGCTAGGAATTGAGGATCCGAGGCAAGGGCATCAGATAATAGGCAGTAGTCAAAGGCTGTGTGGTCACCCAGGAAAGGAAGGCATGTAACCAGGCAGCCAGACAGAGGCTCAAAAACAATGGGCTCAAGCTTGAGCTTGGCAGGGCTTGAGAAAGGCAAAAGGGCAAGCCAGAGTTAGGGTGAGGAGCTGGTCTCAAAGCGAGGTGGATAAGACAAGCGCTACCAATGGTCATGCTAGAGTTGGGGGTGAGGCATCTAGAGAGCATTCAGATGGAAGACAAAACAAGATAGAGGAGAAAGAAAGCACCATGAAAGCAAGAAAGCACCCTGTGGGCAGATGAAATCCCTCTCTGGATCCACAGAACAAGAATTCCTGATTCCAGTAATCTTGGCCCAAACCCTGAGAAATGAGAAGGGACATATTCATTTCCTCACATGTTGCTAATGAAAAACAGTTTTTTAATCACATGGCATGTATTCATTTATGGAAACGTGATGTCATTCATTTGTTCCACTGTTGAAGATACCACACTGAAAGAGTTTGAATAATTGAATATCTTAAAGGAAATACCATTTGCTACTTTATAGCTAGATAGTTGCTTGAGATTGCAGCTGGTAAGGTGTCTCTAAGTCAAAGTCCTCCTTTGATGAACCGTAACACTCCTTTCTAATTAGCAGTATCCTATATATACTGACACTTACGCAAAAGTGATTTCTTTGAGTTGGGCACACATCTTGCAGTATCCTTTGCATCATTTTCAAAAGTCCATTCTTTATAAGGAAAGGAAAACCAGTTCATTCCAGATAGAATAGCAATGTCTGCACTAATGAGAGTTCACTGTACTGAGATGCATTTCTCAATAGAGTGCCATGTTATCCATAGAATGGTTGATCTCCATAACATTGTAATAACCAAAGATATGTGGTTTCAATTGATAAATTATGCAGCTGTCTCTAAAAGTCTCTACTCCCATTCGCTCTGTCTTGCAGTCTCAGATCCTGGAAAGCAGGAAATTATGCTTGTCTAATATTGATGTATGGCACCTGCAGTGATTCATGGGACAAAAACATTAAATAAAAGTGCCCTTGACAATGACAAATTTTAAATGGCTCACCTGACCATAGCTCCAGCTTCTATTCTTGATGTCCTTGACTTCTCCATGGAAAATAACCCCGATGTCGTTCAGGACATACTCTTCTCGTTCTCTCTCATCATCCAGATACACAGCATCCTCTGCAGCAGGATTTAAACATAGTGGCCATCACCATTATGAAACTGTTTTCAAATACTTCCAAGTTTATTTTTTTTCTAAACTGCAATTTAATCAACTAAATGACAAAAAAAAAAAAAAGATATTTTGTTTCGCTTAGCAGAGCTCATTTCCTAGTACGTAACTTGTAGCGATGGCGAACACTATCAGCACCAAAAGCCAGTCTGTGAATGATGCCTGATGCAAAATGCTGACAAACTGGACTTTTAAGTTTCATGCAAGATAATTAAATTTATATGTCTCATTAAACATTTTTTTGTTCTGGTGCATCGGAAGTTTCAGAATCAGAATTCTATGATGCTGATACAAACCTCTAACAGAGATTAAAAAAAAAATTCCAATCTATTAATGTTAATAGAAAACTAGCCAAATTGAAAATTATTTTGAAAACAAATCTGGGGTACACTTGAAAATAGTAATTGAGTCAACTCCAACTCATGGTGACCCAATGTGTATAGAGCAGAACTGCTCCATAGGGTTTTCAAGGCTGTGACTCCTTGGACATAGATCGCCAGGTCTTTCTCCTGAGGCTCCACTGGGTGGATTCAAACCGCCAACCTTTCAGTTAGTAGGCCAGTGCCACCCAGGAATCTTCATTGAAAGACAGTGTTTATCATGCCTGGTTTATGGGCCATCACTGGCAGAAGGAGGGAGGCTGCTGGCTGTCTTTTTTTAATGAACAATCCTTGTGCATGGCTTGGTAGGTGTGTGTCCAACCAGACTCCCTGGTTAGCTGCCTCTAGTGCAAGGACTTTTTTCCCTGGGGCTATAATCTCAGGAAGGCCCCCATGCTTCCTGTCCACCTACTTATCAGTTTGGTACTTGTTCCCAGGCCGGGTGTGGGAGAAGCAAAACTATCTTTAATAAGATAGGGCCATATAAGTGTGCATCACACTCAGATAAGCTTGAGTGTTTGGAAAAGAGTCAATCTTGGTTCTGATTGGGATAGGCATGGTTCGTTACCTTTCTCTGGCCTAGGTCCTATCTGTCATCCCTATTACCTCATTAGGGATTTTCCTCCTTATTCCCTGAAAAGGCTTTGATCACTCTCCCTAGAGTGATGGTTCTCACAGCCTTGGCTGCACATTAGAATTGGCTGGGGTCGGATCCAGATATCAGGGCCTTTTTTTTAAGATCCCAGTGATATTTCTGTGCAACTGAAGTTAAGAAGAAATGCTGTAGCCCCTTGCTACTCAAAGTGTGGTTTAAAGATGAGCAGCAGCAGCATCACCTGAGAGCTTGTTAGAAATGTAGAATCTCAGGCTCCACTTCAGACCTTGAATCAGAATCTGCATGTTAACAAATCCTCAGGTGGTTTCTATATACATTCAAACTTGACACGCGCCGCTCATTCCAATCATCTGAGACCCCTATTCTGGGCTGTATGATCCTTTAGAATGAATCCTTTGCTGATTCCTTGGTCTTGTCTGGTCTCTAACATTTTCTCGTATCTTTCTTTTTCTGTTCTCTGCCTCTTGTCTACCATTTGCCTGTTTTCATGCAACTCTAGATATATATATGTGTATATATATATATGTATATATATGTATATACATATATATATATGTATATACATACATATATATATACACGAAGCATATATATAATATAGATAATATTACATATATACATCTATGTATGTATAATCTTGACATCCAATAAACAGCACAGATTTAAAGTATATTGTTTCACAATCAAGATATTAAATCTATCCATCACCCCTAAAGTTTTCTTGCACTTCTTTGTAATTCCTCCCTCCTGACTCCCCTTCCATCCCTAGGAATCTGCATTCTGTCGCTATAGGTTAGTTTGCATTTTCTAGAATTTTATATAAATAGAATCATAGAGTACTCAGGATAATTATGTTGAGATTCATCCGTGCTGTTGTATCAATACTTCATTCCTCCTAAAGTCAGTTTTATCCTTCCAGAAGAAGCCAGAGTTACATAAGTGTGTCTCAGCTTCTCTCAGCCCTTGCGAGTGTGAACATCGATACCTCTAAACTTCTGGCCTTGCCTTGCTGGTTTCTGGAGGCAGATGCTAGGGTTTTAACCACAATCTCTATATAGGAGGATGACCCCCAAAACAAAACTTCAACTTCATTTTCAGGGAGAACCAAGCAGTGATAACACATAAAGAAATGACAACTGAATTTGAGGTCAATATTTCTGAGTAAAAGAATGAAAGAATACTTTTATTTTAAAAGAATACTAAGTGAAAGTATATGTGAAAGGGCATTGAACATCTGCATGCACAGCTCTTCACTGAATGTTATCTAAGCATATTGAAAATGAAAGGATATTTTTGTTTTTATTCTTTTATAATTGTGGTTTAACTAATGTGACTTTATTGTAATAATAAATAGCTTTATCACATGGCCTTCAAATGTCTATTTTGAGGATAGAAATATCCTCCAAGGCCACTGAGGTCTAGAAGTGTCATTTAGGAATATTTTTTAAACACAATATTTTTCTTATAGTATGAGATGTTTATGTGCTTGTCCTGTAAGAGATTAGAGAGCATTATAAAGCTATAATAATTTAAAAAACTGGCATAAAAATAGATTAAGAGATTAAAATAGATAGCACAGAAATAGACATTACTGAGTGCATATATCCATCTATCTTAGAAACCAACTATGAGTATCATTAATCAAAGGGGACAATTGTAGTATTCACTAAATCCAGCTGAGAAAATTGACTACTTAGAAAAAGTAACTTTTCTGTACATCACAATAAACTGGAAATTAGATATAAATTGCAGCACTTTAAATCTTGTTGAATAAACACATTAAAGAATACTGGAAACTGCATGAATCAAGGTGAGAATTTAAATGTAGAATAAAAAATCATATAAAAACATGTACCGATTATGTAAAAAATACTCTAGAAAGCATTGAAATAATTTGATCAAGAAGGCTGATTGAAGCATTCTTCTACCTACATAGTTACTGTAGATTCCTTGAAATGACTGAATAAATATATTGTAAAATATCTTCAGCATTTGCAAAATAATCAAGAAATTCCTGCAATAAGAAAAGACAAAGATAGGAAAGTATGAGAGAAATGAAGCATGGAAGACAGATGCAGAAAGTGAAACATCCGCCTAAAAGGTGTTTCACAATAAGAAAACATACAGTAAAAAGAGAACACAATCAAAGATAGGAGAAAAAAAATTTCCAGAGCTCAGAAAGACTCATGGCATCAACCTGAAAAGGATCACAGTGTGCATGTTTGAGTAGTAAATGAAAAAATGACCCACACCTAGATGTAAAGTGTTTAAATGTCAAAAACTTCAAAGACAAAGCAAAAACCTTAAAGATGTCAAGTTAAAAAAAACTAAGAATTAAAATAGATTGAAAAAATATTTTCATAGATAAAACTGGTTATTTGGATATTATGTTTTTCACAAGTAGTATTGGATGCTAAAAGGAAAAGGAGTCATGCCTGGATCTCATCCCCAGGCAAAAAAGTTAAGGGATCAATGATTTTGAACCTAGAATTTTATACCCAGCAAAACTGTCATTCAAATAAAAGGCAACATAAAGGCATTTTTTTTTTTGTCATGAAAGGACAGCGAAATCTGATTACTTGCACATTTTCTCTAAAACAAGTTATTCAAGGATGTACAGAGTGTGATAATTACTTATAAATTAGTATTTATGCATGACGTAAAAAGGTTATTAACAATATGAAATTAAAATTCCAGGTGATTTCAACATAGGAAATGGCAGGGGTTGGGTGGAAAGAGGTGAATAAATGTTTGCAAAATCTTATTATGTTCTGAAAGATATCATATATATATATAGTTTTAGATATTGACATAAAAATACAAATTAATTCATGTGATTTAAAATTTAAAGTTTTCCATAAACATGTGAAAATATTCTCAAACTTGCTTTAAATAAAAGAGGAAAAAATTATAACTACAACTGAAACACTATTTCTCATTTTTTCGGTTGGCAAAACCTCGGAAATTTGACAGCATATTCTTTTGACAATGTTCTAGGTAAAAATACACCTCTATTATATGGCTTGTGGGAATGCAAAGTGGCGCACACCAATGAAGGGGAATTTGGCAATATCTAGGAAAATTGCATATGCATCTACATTTAAGCCCAGAAAAATCACTTGGAGGGATTTATTCCAAAGATATAAAACCAAAAACATAAAATTTTATGCACACAAGGCTATTTTCTACAGCGTTATTTGTAATAGCAAAAGACTTGGGATAACCTCAATGTTTGTCCTTACTTAGGCAACTGGTTGAGTGAAGTCTGGTAATTCGCACAGTGGAGTAAAATTCAGTTGTATAAAGGTGTGAGGAAGATAATTATATACTGTTATGTAGGGATATCCAGGATCTATCAGTAATGAAGAAACAAAAACCAAGGTACACAAAAACGTGTATAGTTTGGAGCCCTGGTGGCTTGGTGGTTAAGAGCCTTGGCCACTAACCAAAAGGTTGGCAGTTCGAATCCACCAGCCACTTATGGAAACCCTATGTGGGCAGTTCTACCCTGTCTTATAAGGGGAGATAGATAGACATTTATGCATATACATACACGTATTTGCTTATATTTTTAGAATGTAGAGTTAAGCCAAAAATTAATAAAATGATTTTCCAGGAGGAGGGAAAGAGGACTGAAAGTTAGACTTTTTCTCTGAATATATCTTCATGTCATAAATTTGACTTTCGAACCATGTAACTGTTTTATAAATAAGATTATAAAACAAAATGAAATGAAAACTAAAAATAAAGCAATTTCTACAAAAAAAAAGAGAGAAGACCAAAATGAAACAAATGAACCTGACTATGTACTGAGTTAGTGACTTAACCATAAAAAATAATTATTTCAAGTTGCTTTAAAACAGAGTAACTTCACTATACATCTCTAGTAGGATATACCATAAGGACAAGAAAAATGACAAAAAGTAAACAATTTTAGTAATCATACTGTCAGTAATAATATTGGTGTTACTATTCTGAAACTAATAAAATGTAAGTAATTATGTGAATGACTTTAAAACCAAGATTTTCATAAGAGAAAAATATATAAACATAAAATCAAAGCAATGAAATTTAAAACCCTGTAATCTTAAATTTAATTTGAAAATACTGGTATTAACTTATTATGTATTTTCTGTTTAAGAATTATATATCCTACCTCTGGTCACTGAAAAGGCTTAAAAAAATTAATCAATGTAGAGGCAGTGAGTGACCTAGAGCCCAGATAATCATCTCTAAAATACCTTTTCTCTTTCTCCATTAAAAGGAATCCAGGCTCCTTAAAAGAAATGACTTATTACAGATCATTTCATTCCACATGGATCAACAATCAACGCTGATGGAAGCATCAGTCAAGAAATCAAACAACATATTGCACTGGGCAAATCTGCTGCGAAAGATCTCTTTAAAGTGTTAAAAAGCAAAGATGTCATTTGAAGGCTAAGGTGTGCCTGACTCAAGCCATAGTGTTTTCAATTGCCTCATATGCAAGCAACCTCATATACATTGGGTTGAAATGTGCCTGCAAAATGGATTACACCTCAACATAAAGAAAGTAAAAATCCTCACAACTGGACCAATAAGCAACATCATGATAAACGGAGAAAAGATTGAAGTTGTCAAGGACTTCATTTTACTTGGATCCACAAGCAACACCCATGGAAGCAGCAGTCAAGAAATTAAAAGACACATTGCATTGGGCAAATCTGCTGCAAAAGACCTCTTTAAAGTGTTGAAAAGCAAAGATATCGAAGACTAAGGTGTGCCTGACCCAAGCTATGATATTTTCAATCACATAATATGCATGCTAAACCTGGACAATGAATAAGGAAGACCGAAGAATTGATGCCTTTGAATTGTGGTGTTGGCAAAGAATATTGAATATACCATGGACTGCCAAAAGAATGGACAAATCCTTCTTGGAAGAAGTACAACTAGAATGTTGCTTAGAAGGAAGGATGGCGAGACTACGTCTTACATACTTTGGACATGTTGTCAGGAGGGATCAGTCCCTGGAGAAGGACATCATACTTGGTAAAGTAGAGGGTTAGCAAAAAGGAGGAAGACCTTCAATGAGATAGACTGACACAGTGGCTGCAACAAAAGGCTCAAGCTTAACAACGATTGTGAGCATGGCGCAGGACTGGGCAGTGTTTTGTTCTGTGGTACATAGGGTTGCTATGAATCGGAACCAACTCGATGGCACCTAACAATGACAACTTATGCATGCAAAAGCTGGACAATGAATAAGGAAGACCAAAGAAGAATTGATGCCTTTGAATCGTGGTGTTGGCAAAGAATATTGAATAGACCATTGATTGCCAGAAGAATGAACAAGTCTGTCTTGGAAGAAGTACAGCCAGATGCTCCTTAGAAACGAGGATGGTGAAACTTTGTCTCAAGTACTTTGGACATGTTATCAGGAGGGACCAGTTCCTGGAAAAGGACATCATGCTTGGTAACGTATAGGTTTAGTGAAAAAGAGGAAGACCCTCAACAAGATGGACTGACACAGTGGCTGCAACAATGGGCTCAAACATAGCAATGATTGGGAGGATGGCGTAGGACTGGGCAGTGTTTCATTTCATTGTACATAGGGTTGCTTTGAGTCGTAACTGACTAGATGGCATCTAACAACAACAACAAATGAAATAATAGATCTAGGCTAAAACTATTAGTTAAAGTGCTCTTGAGGAATTTCATAAATGGATAGTAAGACTGATAAAACCTGAACCCACTGATAAATCTAAACATCACCAAAAGAGGGACAAGCAGACATTATGTATCTCCTGATGGGATGAGCACCCTGAGAAATACACAGCGTGATTTGTAAAACATTCTCACCTACCCCCCTCCACCCCCAGTAACCGTTTAAAGCTGAATCTGATCAAGTCTCTAGATCTAACTTATTATTTAATATAATATACTAGAGTTAGAGGAATGTATTACATGACACAAAGAGACTGCAATCAGGAAAAATCAGAATACGGAAAGATACATGACAAATGACTCAGTTTCAGCAATAAGTTCATGGCATAAAAAAAAGATGAGTAAAATAGATTTAAGAGACATATCAACCAAATTTAATGCATAGTCCTTGACTGGAATGAACAAACTATGAACAGATATTTTTAGACATTTGGAGAAATTTGATTAAGGATTGGATATTAAATAATACTAAGGAACTCTAGTTGATTTTATTAGTTGTAATAATGGCACTGTGTGTGTGTATTTTTTTTCAAGAGATGCATACTAAAATATGTACAGGTAAAATAACATGATGATTAGCATTTTGCTTGAAAATTCAAAGCAAAAAAACAAGGAAAAAAGGATAATAAGGCAAATGTATCAAAATCTTGATAACTGTATGTAGATATTCATTGTGCTATTCTTTCTACTTCTCAGTTTATTTGAAATAATAAAAAATTTTAAAAAGGACATAAAAGAAAATGTGAATAAATGGAAAGATACAAAATGTTTCTAGTTGGTTGTAAAGATTCAATATTGTAAAGACATCAATTCTACCCAATAGAAAGCCAACCAAAATTCCACTCAGATTTTTTAGAGCTCTGCATGCTGATTTAGAACTTTATCTGAAAGACAATATAAAAAAATAGCCAAAAAGTTAAATGTTGAAAAAGAAGAAAAACTGGAGACCTTTCAAAAGATACTGTAAAGTTTGTGGTAAACAGAAATTTTGGCCTAAATTCATCCTTTTTCTGTACCCATGTCCTTTGCCATGTAACTAGCAATCCATCCCTCCTAAGATGGACGGTATCCTCCTCTTGACTTCGGGCTTGCTTTGGTTAATTTGGTTGAAATGTGGTTACACAGCTGAGCATGTGCTCTTGAATCTTTGTGATTACCATGAGAAAAACATGCCCACTGGTCAAAGGAGGATGGGAGACAGACACACGGAACACAGTGGCTCCCAGATGTGCAGTGAGAGAGAGAGCTTCTCCAGCTGCTTCAGGCTGAAGCAGAGCTGGGCAGGCAAACCCAGCCTAGGGTAGCTTGACCCAGCCAGCCTACAGATCCATGTGAATTTGTGCCTATGGTTGGATGTCACTAATATTTTTTGGTTTTTTCTTATGAAGCATTACTATAATTATAGCTAACTGAAACAAAGCTGTATTTAAACCAGGTGGTATTGGCACAGTAATAGTAATAGGGATGGAACAGATGTAATTAGACTGTAGTGTATAATAAAGATGGCATTTAAAAATCAAGGGATAATGATAGATTTGATCTATAAATTATGTTTTAACAACTGCTTATCCAGGTGGGAAAACATTTCAGTAAGATCTCTTCTTCACACCATACACAAAATTTATAGGTAGATTTCAGAGGTGCAGGTGTGTCTCTTCCTGTTAAACCTTAACTCACCTAAAATGTACCACGTATGAATAGGTAATTCAGAGAAGAAATGCAACATTCAACAAATATATAATATATATAGTGCTCAGCCTCACTAGTGATTAGATACATACAAACTAAAATAACATGAAATACCATATTTTGCCTACCAGATTGTCAAGTATTAAAACAGTTGGTAATATCCAGTGCCATTGAAGTTATGAAGAAATAGATAATCTCAGATAGTGTGGCTATGTTATAAACTAGTGCAGGCTTTTAAAGGGTAATTTGGCAGTATCTATGCAAATTTTAAAAATGCGATTTGACCAAGCAATGCTATTTCTAGGTGTCTATTTTTTTATCATTGTTTAAAATATACCCAGCAAAACATACACCAATTCAACAATTTCTGCATGTACAATTCAGTGACATTGATCACATTCTTCAAGTTGTGTAACCAGTCTCATCCTCCTTTTGCAAATTGTTCCTCCCCCTTTAACATAAACTCACTGCCCCATAAGCTTGCTTCCTATTTGACCTTTTGAATTGCAGTTGTCAGTTTGATCCCAAATAGATAGTTCTTCCAAACAGCATGATACTGAAGGCACCACTCATCTGTCAGTTTGTCATACTGTGATGGCCTTTGTGTTACTGTAATACTGTAAGCTATGCTATCAGTTTTTCAAATTCTAGCAGGGTCACCCACAGTGGACAGGTTTCAGCTGAGCTTCCAGACTAAGACAGACTAGGAAGAAAGGCCTCGTAATCTACTTCCAAAAATTACCCAATGAAAACCCTATGTATCACAGAATATTGTCTGAGACTGCAGCTCATTTACTTTGGATTAGTCATCAGGAGGGGCCTATCACTGATGAAGGACATCATGTTTGGTAAAGTAGAGGGCCAGTGAAGACAAGGAAAGCCCTCAGTGGAGATGGATTGATATCATGGCTGCAAAAAAAGTCTCAAACACAGCAACATTATGAAGATGGTGATGGACTGGGCAACCTTTCATTTTGGTATACATAAGTTCACCATGAGTCAGAGCTGACTCAATAATAACTAACAAAAACAAACAGTCTACAGAAATACTTACACTTGCAGAAAATGTATGTGCAATGTTTAATGTAGCATGGTTTGCTATAGTGAAAAATGGGAAATGATCTAAATATCTAATGAAATGAAAGACCACATATTAAGCAGCCATGAAAAAGAATAGGTATATATGGATATGGAAAGATCTCCAAGATATGTTGTGCAAAAAAGTAAGATACAGAGCATCATTATAGCATGATCCCATTTGTGGTTAAAAAAAAATAATCCAAACTCTCTATGTATATATGTGGACATGTTGTTGTTGTTAGTTGCCATCAAGTTGATTATGAATCACGGCAACCCCAGGTGTTAACAGTAGAACTGCTCCACAGGGTTTTCTTGGTTGTAATCTTAACAGAAGCAAATCACCAGGTCTTTTCTTGCACGGTACTGCTGGGTGGGTTCGAACCACTAACCTTTGAATTAGCGGTTGAGCACAAATCCTTTGAGCTACCTAGGGATCTCATATATGGATAACAATATGTAAAATTACAGCAAAGTATCTGGAAGGACAGACTGCTAAAGGTGGTTTTCTTTGAGGAAAGGAGAAGGATTGGAGGGTTGGTGAAAGGGAATTTTCACATTTTACCATGTATATATGTGTGTCTATTTGACAAAGACAATGTATTCAGTTAATTGTCAATTAAAAATTAAAATCATTTAAAAATATATTAAATAGATGGAAATACACCAAAACGTCAACAGCTGGTGTCTCTGATTTGTAGAACTCTGAGCTCTTTTTGTGCTTTCGTTGTTTTTGTTTTCTAAAAGACTTCCATCATCAGAAGAAAAAAAAGTTATCTTTAAAAAGGTGTTTGCATTTATGTGAAACTACATATTTACTCAGAGGTTTGTAAGTTCTACTTTGATGTATTAATTTTTCTTCAATAGCTATATGGTTGTACTCTTCCTTTATTATCAGTGTCCTGAAATATCATCATATCATCATAACTTCTCATCTTTCTTTAAGGCTCTGTGTACCCTTATTCTTCCCGGCACAGGCTGCATTAGGCTTGCCCCCTTAATACTCTATGGATGCTGGGGTAACATTTATTCCACTATATGCAGATTTTTTTAAAAATAATTATTTATTTAACAAACACATATATAGAATTTACTATGTGCCAGGAATTTGTTTACGCTGCTGTTAAAAAAAAAAATCACTCATTTAAATCTCATAACATCCTTGTCAGGAAAAGATTATATAATTCCCATTTAATAGATGAGGAAACTCAGGTAGCCAGTACAGTAACTTTCCCAAGGTCACACTGATAGTAAGAACTGAAGCCAGGATTTGAATACTAAGCTGTCTCCCAAGTGGATTTGACTCTTGAGTCCCAGGGTCACTGGCCCTCCAGAACCCAGAACAGTGTCTTGGACATAGCAGAAAATCAATAAATATCTACTGGAAGAAAGAGAGATGTGGACGGATGTCTGGAGCCTAGAGAGTGAGAGAGAAGTCCAAGAAAATGAAAGATTTACTTGTGGGCTTTGGGTTATTGCTGATAGGAAGTTATAAATTTTTGTAGCAACCTATGCGTAGGGTGGAGATCTGTAGCTCAAGAATAGGCTACCGTTTTCCTTCCAGCAGCTGAGTTAAATCTTGCCTCCAAATGGGTGGGCATATTAAGCATGAATTCACAGCCAGGCAGGGAAAGTCAAATGAGGAAGCCTCAATTTTAATTTTAAATTTATTTATGATTTTAAAAGAAGATTAAAGGTGGAAAGCGGTACTTTCTTCCTCTTGTTTTTACTTAGATCTGTCACTTTAAAATATAGTTGTCCAAAGTTAGGTTACAAGTTTTTTTTTTTTTTTAATATCACTATGAAAACTCCAAAACACTCTCTAGATTAGACAGACTAACCAAAATAGGAAAACTTAATCATTTGCTTCTGGAAATTTTTGTTGTTGGCTTTTTTGTTTGTTTGTTCTTTAATTTTTGGTTAGTATGAGAGGAGTAGTAAGGATTTACTAGCCCCAGGGAGAAAACTGTTCTCCGCTTAGTAAAACAGAGAACTCTACTATAGGATAAACCGGCAAATAACTCGCTGTTCTAGAAACCTAACAATTTGAGTTGTTGATAGGGTTATGTGTGTGTGTGTGTATGCTTGCTAGTGTGTGAGTACGGAGTTTGGGAATTACACTTGCCAAACATATGAGGACTGATAATATAGACTAAGTGTAGGTAGCTCATAGGGAGCTCCTGGGTGGTGGAAATGGCTAATGTGCTCAGCTGCTGACCTAAAGTTTGGAGGTTTGAGTCCACCCAGAAGTGCTTTGAAGAAAGGCCTGATTCTGAAGAATCAGACACTGAAAACCTTGTGGAGCACAGTTCCACTCTGACACGCATGGGGTCGGCAGGAGTTGGAATTGACTTGAAGCCAACTCTTTTTTTCTACGTAGCTCCTAGTTTCAGTGGTAGCATAATAGACCTTTTGACAACTTTTTCATCTTAAGGGGCCTCTGGTGAGCAACCACAGCCACAATAAAATTCAAGAAGAGAAAAATTACGCTTGACATCATTGGGGAACAAAGCACAGTATCTCCATTCACTTCCACAGACTCTGCCACCAGAACAGACTTTCAAAATGCCTTGTAAGTAACCACCCTTACAGGGTGACTAACATTTTATGGGAAGCAAGTAGTAAAGAAAGATGATCTCATTAATTTTACTGTTTCTCAGGTGGGAATAGTGGGAGAGTTACAAAAAGAAAATCGTGGGCTGAGGAATTTTAGGACTTAAACAGGGCTGACTTCAGGCATACCGGGAAGTTATCACTTGCCTCCCTATACAAGGAAAGTAAGAATTTATAACAAACATGTAGAAATAAATGCGAGCCTATTGATTTTAGTATCTGCCTAACCTCTTTGGGAGAAGGTAGGCTATCCATCACTACATGGGCTGATATATTTATATATATATGTATATATTGCTTATTGACATACTATTTTAAAGATAAAGCAAATCCCCTTTCCGAAGTCATTAACCTCAAGCCTAGCAAAGCAAACTCAGGGATCAAAGAAAATTACAGTGCTGGGAATGCTGTCATTCAAGATATCTTTGTGAAGTGCTGAACAGTTTGAGTCAGGGTTCGGTTTTGTTTCTAATCCTTTAGAAGAAATAATGGTTTGGCTCCTTCAAAAATTCAAGGTGTGTCACCCTTTTAGTGAAGGGAATGATTCTGAGTAAGGATAAGTTTTACTTGCCTCTCCTTTAAATAAAAGTCAAACATTACCAAATAAATTGATTAAATATGCAATCAAGATACACTGATAATAACTGGTGATTAGAATGCAAAAGTTGGCAACAAAGAAGAAGGAATCAGTAGTTGGAAAATATCGCCTAGGTGATAGAAACAATACCAGAGATCACATGATAAAATTTTGCAAGACTGATTTATTCCTTGCAAATATCTTTTCTCAACAACACAAATGGCAACTATACACATAGGCCTCACTGGATAGAAAACACAGGAATCGGATTGATTACATCTGTGGAAAGAGACGATGGAAAGGCTCAACATCATCAGTCAGAACAAGGCCAGTGGCCGACTGCGCAACTGACCATCAATTGTTCATATGAAAATATAAGTTGAAGCTGAAGAAATTTCAACAAGTCCATGGACGCCAAAATACAACCTTGAGTATATCCCATCTGAATTTGGAGTCCATCTCAAGAATAGATTTGACGCATTTAACACTAATGATCGAAGACCAGAGGAGTTGTGGTATGACATCAACAACATCATACATGAGGAAAGCAAAATGTCATTGAAAAGGTAGGAAATAAAGAAAAGATCAAAATATATGTCAGAAGAGACTCTGAAACTTGCTTTCTAACATACAGTAGCTAAAACAAATGGAAGAAATGATGAAGTAAAAGAGTTGAACAGAAGATTTCAAAGGGTAGCTTGAGAAGACAAAGTATTATAATGAAATATGCAAATAGCCTGGAGTTAGAAAACCAAAAGAGAAGAACACACTCGGTATTTCTCAAGCTAAAAGAACTGCAGAAAAAATTCAAGCCTTGACTTGCAATTTTTAACGATGCTATGGGCAAAATATTGAATGACGCAGGAAGCATCAAAAAAAGATGGAAGGAATATACAGAGTCACTGTACCAAAAAGAATTGGTTGAAATTCAACCATTTCAGGAGGTAGCATATGATCAAGACCGGATGGTACTGAAGGAAGAAGTCCAAGCTACGTTGAAAGTATTATTGAAAACCAAGCCTCCAGGAATTGACGGAATACCAACAAGATGTTTCAACAAATGGATGCAGCGCTGGAGGTGCTCACACATCTATGCCAAGACATTTGGAAGACAGCTAGCTAAGCTACCAGGCCAGCGACTAGAAGAGAACCAGATTTGTGCCTATTCCAAAGCACAATGATTCAACAGAATGCAGAAATTATCAAACATTATTATTAATATCACACACAAGTAAATTTTGCTGAAGATAATTCAAAAGGTTGCAGCAGTACATTGACAGAGAACTGCCAGAAATTCAAGACAGATTCAGAAGAGGACATGGAACAGGGATATCACTGCTGATGTCAGATGGATCTTGGCTGAAAGCAGAGAATACCAGAAAGATGTTTACCTGTGTTTTATTGCTTATGCAAAGGCATTTGACTGTATGGATCACAACAAATTATGGATAACATTGCAAAGAGTGGGAATTCCAGAGCACTTAATTGTGCTCATGCAGAATCTGTACATAGACCAAGAGGCAGTTGTTCGAACAGAACAAAGGGATACTGGATTGTTTAAAGTCAGGAAAGGTGTGTGTCAGGGTTGTATCCTTTCACCATACTTATTCAATCTGTATGCTGAGCAAATAATTTGAGAAGGTGGACTGTATGAAGAATGAAGAAGAATGTGACACCTGGATTAGTGGAAGACTCATTAACAACTTACAAAATGCAGATGACAAAAAAACCTTGCTTGCCGAAAGCAAAGAGGACTTGAAGCACTTACAGATGAAGATCAAAACTACAGCCTTCAGTATGGATTAAGCTACAACATAAAGAAAACAAAAATCCTCACAACTGGACCAATAAGCAACATCATTATAAACGGAGAAAATATTAAAGTTGTTGCATACTTATTTTACTTGGATCCACAATTAATGCCCATGGAAGAAGCAGTGAAGAAATCAAATGACATAGTGCATTGGGCCGACCTGCTGCAAAAGACCTCTTTAAAGTGTTCAAAAGCAAAGATGTCACCTTGAGGACTAAGGTGTTTCTGACCCAAGCCATGGTGTTTTCAATTGCCTCATATGCATGTGAAAGCTGGACAATAAATAAGGATGACCAAAGAAGAATTGACGCCTTTGAATTATGGTGTTGGTGAAGAATACTGAATATACCAGGGCTGCCAGAAGAATGACAAAGTCTATCTTGGAAGGAAGTACAGCCAGAGTGCTCCTTGGAAGCGAGGCTGGGGAGACTTTGTCTCATGTATTTTGGATATGTTATCAGGAGGGACCAGTCCCAGGAGAAGGACATCATGCTTGGTAAGGTAGAGTGTCGGTGAAAAAGAGGAAGACCCTTGATGAGATGGGTTGACACAGTGGCTGCAACAATGGGCTCAAACGTAGCAATGATTGTGAAGATAGTGCAGGACTGAGCAGTATTTCATTCTGTCATACATAGGGGTCGCTATGAGTCGGAACTGACTGTAGGACACCTAACAACAAAAAAAAAAAACAACAAAAGAAAGTGGAAATACTTCTGCTGGGCAAAGTATTCACTCTTTGAGGAGGTGCCTACATCTGCAGAACAAACGTGACTCCAGACTGGTATCATCATGCTATGTTTTTCCATCTTAAAGGAAATCAGAAGGGGGTGGGATCCACAGCAGGTGGTGAGTGCTGTGGGCATATTAGCTATCACTTCCTGTTTATGGAGGTTGTGCAATACTGCAGCATATTAAAGAATGGCATTTCCAGACTGTGCATTTTTTCTGAAAGGATTCAAAAGTCTTTGTTGTCCTAAAATGACTTAATAGAGCCACTCTGGAGGGCGTGCCTTGAAACCTGTGAACTTTGGAATGGAATGAGTCCATGAAACACAGACAAAAGGTTGTTCAAGAGTTGGGCCATTTACATTCCCTGCAAACATGTTGCATTGCATTACAGATCGTTCTGGCTTGAGAAGTTTATTTGATGTGTGCTAATTTGGCAGTTTTGCTGGTTAAGGGCTTTTTAGTGTACTTAAATATCTTCAAAAGATAGACTATTATTCATGAAGCAATTCTACAAAGAAAACGTCAGAGCTTCTTTGCTTAACATGTATCCTCTGAGGAAGTCTGTGCCCTTGCTGACTGCATTCAAAACAAAAAAGTTTTCACGTGAAAATTTCATTTGATCTTAGAGATCTCAACCTGGTTTTATTTATTTATTTATTTAATGGTGGGACTTCCTGAACTTGATTAGAACGTCATAGATACATCTTGGCTGGCCATCAAATTCTTGTTTCTCTTGCTGCACAAAGTATGATACCAGTGACTGTGGTTTTAAAAATAAAAAAGCTTACCCTGACTGAGTCAGGATACCCACTTTTTAGCCCCAGCTTGTTTCCAAATTTTCCGTATGACCTTGAGAAATTTATGGAACACCATAGAGCCTGTTTTCTCTCTTGAAATATGAGACTGATAATCCTCTCGCTGCCTCTCAGACTAGGGGTGATCTATCTATTCACTTAAATAAACATTCATTGAGCATCAACTCTGTGCCAGGCACTGTGCTAGGCTGAATGAGATAGGGCTTCTGTTCGCTGAAAATATACAATCCAGGTAGACACTGGCTAGGAGAATACTCTGAAGAGTATAAAAACTCCAGGTATAGACTTCTGGACAACGTGGTGCTATAGGCAGAAGCACCACACTGTCCCTCCACAGCAAAGATCCGAAAAACTAAGCCAAACAGAGAAAATGGCAATCCTGAAACTCTAAGCATCGAATGAAGAGATAAAGAACTCAGCCAAGCATTGAACGGCATAAGAAACTGACAGAGAACAGAGAGCAAGGAGAGATACATGCAGAGGTCCCCTATTAGCTAATGCAGCACAGAACAGCCATCTTGGACTCCTATCAGAGATCAGCGAACGGGGGCACGAGACAGGAGCTTCACGGAGCTTCCAGCAGGAGACAGAACAACCAGTAACCAGTGATACACCACTGGGGCTTAATCACCCCCCACCCTTCTTCACCCCCACTTGGCCTGCTCTGCTTCCTGTGGCCAGTCTCTTGGCTGGGAAAGCACCACCTTCACTCCAGTGTCACTTGGATTCCACCCGCATGCACTGGCTGGCTCCCTAAGTGCCATTTCTTGGCTGCTGCTGTTGCTTTTTTCTGCTTTTGAGTCCTTCCTTACCTCTCACCATCTCCCCCTCCTTTCTCTCAAATGTCTGACTCCGTGAGCCATCTTTGCTTCTTCCCGAAAGGCTGTGAAACGCCGCTCAAATGTGAAACTGCTTCCTGGCCCATGCTGTCACACTGGTGGGAACTGGGGCATTTTTGTTTGTTTGTTTTAAATTGTTTTCTTTTTCTTTTCTCAAATTGGGAGCCAGTTCTAGCGGGACAGTACTGTGCAGCATGGGACCTACCCCCTCAGTTTGCACAGATGCGCAGAGGGATCCCTGAGAGCATTTCTTTTCTCTTGTTTTTATTTGGGGGGGCTTTTTTTTTTTGTTTTTCTTGATCTTTATTCTTTTATTTGTTTGTTTTGTTTTCTTTTCCGTCTTTTTCCCTTTTTGTCTTTCTTCATTACTCAGTTTCTTGACTCTCTATACTGTTCTTCTCTTCCTGTCCCCTGATAACTTGGCACTGAGTGATACCTCTACCACTTCTAGCCAGGCTGTACTTCACAGCCTGGAAGCAACATCCTCAGACCTCGCAGCCACAATGGAGGGATCCCTGGGAGATTTTCTTTTCTTCTTTCTTTCTAATTTTTATTTATTCATTTTTTCATCCTCTCCTTTTTGTTTTTCTCCATTTCATAGTCTCTCGTCTCTCCACTCCAATGACAAGCTCCCCCGCACTCTTTTTTGTTTGTGTGTTTTTGGCTCCTGTTCCTCTCTCCTCTCTCCCACACCCGTCTTAGCTCCACAAATCACAGTCTCCCCCCTCCATCCTGCCTACCTGCACCATGCATGAACATCACACCACCAAGCAGCCCAGGCACAGCTTACTGGAAGCTGCCATGCACTGATTACCGACCCTCTCTGGTGACTGTAGTAAGTGCCACAAACAACCCATCCCAGCAACTCCTCTTCAGTTAGACCTCCCCTGCTGTACCATATCTGAGTGACTGACCCTGCCAATTGGAGAAAGAGGTGAAAAGTATCGTGCCCAAAGACAAGCAAACAACAAACAACACACAGACCACCTGCTCAGACATAGCCAAATAACCAAAAAAGTAGGACAAAACAAACAAATCTACAATCAATAAAAGAGGAAAATACTGAATGCCCTGAAGACAGCAGACAATATTAAAACATTTACAAAAACAGGACAGGATGGTACCAGGAGGGGTCTGAAATAAAACACCAGATGGCATTCCTGTAGAAGAAAAGGCACTAGAACTACCTGATAGGGAATTCAAATCTCTAATATTCAGAGGTATACAAGAGTTGAAGTAAAAAGCAGACAAATCAAATCTCTAATATTCAGAGGTATACAAGAGTTGAAGCAAAAAGCAGACAAAAATGGGGAAAAATAGACAAATTCATGGAAAAGGCAGAGAAATTCATGGAAAATACAGACCAAAAAAATGGAAGAATTCAGGAAAATAATGCAGCAACAAAATACCAAAATAAATTCACAACTAAAAATCAAACAAAAACAACAAATAGAAATCCAAAAGATAACAAGATTTCAGAAATGGACAGTGTCATAGGAGGGCTCAGGAGCAGGTTTGAAATGGTGGAAGATAGGATCAGTGAAATTGAAGACAAACACTTGGATACAATTCTGTTTGAGGAAAAAACAAAAAAATATGAAGAAAAATGAAGAGACCCTGATGATTATGTGGCATACAATGAAAAGCAAAAATCTATAGGTGATTGGAGTTCCAGAACAGGGGGAGAAAACAGAACACACAGACAGGATCATTGAAAAACTGCTGACAGAAAACTTCCTCAATATCATGAAAGATGAAAAGCTGGCCATCCAAAAAGCTCAACGAACCCCATATAGGATAGACTCCAACAGAAAATCACCAAGGCATATCATAATCACATTTGCCAAAACCAAAGACAAACAAAGAATCCTGAGAGCAGCTCAAGAAAAGCAAAAAGTCACATACAAAGGAGAAACAATAAGACTAAGTTAGGATTATTAGGCAGAAACCCTGCAGGGAAGAAGGCAATGGGATGACATGTACAAAAAATTGAAAGAAAAGAATTGCCAGCCAAGAATAATATATCCTGCAAAACTCTCATTCAAATATGATGGTGAAATTAGGTCATTTCCAGATAAACAGAAATTAAAGGACTACATAAAAACCAAACAAAGCTTACAAGAATTATTAAAGGGAGTCTTTCGATCTGAGAACAAACAACGTCAGCTCACAGGCTGAACCTAGGACACAGGATCGTACCAGCCAGATACTAATCTAGGAAATGAACTCCCAGGGACTATCAAAAACCAAAAGAAATACAACAGGGAATCAGAGCAATTAATCTGTAAATGACAACAGCATCAGAACAACAAAAGAAGGAATAAACGGTGTAGGTATAGAACCTTCTAATGGAGAGGAAGGCAAGGCGATACCAAGTAAT
>NW_004444124.1:441877-449841 GCF_000243295.1 Trichechus manatus latirostris | reverse complement strand
AATTGACAACAGCAACTCAGAAGTTTTGATGGGAAGCCTAAGGGGCAGTGAGTTGAAGATAATGGTGATGGAATAATTTGGAAAAGGATAGTGAGAATAACAGCACAACTAGAAGAATGTAATCGATGTCACTGAATTGTACATGGAGAAATTTTTAAACGGTGTATCTTTGGCTATGTATATTGTCACCAAAAAAAGAAAAAAGGTCCTCCAAGGTCGAGAAGGGAGAGTGTTGACATGTTGTGGGTTTGTTAACCAGTGTCATAAAACAATATGTATACTGACTGTTTAGTGAGAAACTATTTGTTCTGTAAACCTTCACCTAAAGTACAATACAAAAAACACAAAAAAAGCTCCAGGTATAAGGAATTATAAACCACTTGAATTGGTAGATGAATATGATTCTGGATTAGACTCTTCGAACTCTTCTTTTCCAGAAACATCCCATAAGTAGCTTTGGGGTCTTGTTCCTGGGGTCATCTATACGCCATTGAAGTGGAGGTTTACTTTGAGTTCTTCGGGCTCCTTTTGACAGTGCAACAAAGCTACGCCGACTAATACTTCGTTGAGACAAAAATGATGAATGAGCCTCTAACTGACTATGACACTGGAAAGAGTGATACGTATTATTTTATTAAATAGAAAGTTGGGGTATATGATAAGGGCTTAAAATTTTCATTTACTATTACTATTTTAGGCAAGCACTATTCTAGGGGCTACAGAAAATACAAAGATAAACCACTGATCCATCTCACCCCACTAGGTCAGATGCCCCTGTTATATGTTCTTGTTATGCCCTGACTTAATCTGAGTACTTTTCACAAATGTAATTATTTTTTTACTAGTAGCTCATTTGTAAAACTTTTGCTAGCAATTCTTTGAGGACAAGGAGTGTGTCTGTCTTCTTCATTGCCATATGTCCTGTACTTAATGTAGCATTGACCCTTAATGTTTGTGAATGAATAAATAATATTTTGTACTATATATAGTAAAAGAGCCCTGGTGGTGTAATGATTAAGCACTTTGCTCTTAACCAAAAGGTCCGTGGTTCGAACCCACCAGGCGATCCTTGGGAGAAGAGAGTTGGCATCTGCTCCTATAAAAATTACAGCCTAGGAAACCCTCTGGGGCAGTTGTACTATGTCCTATAGTGTTGCTATGAGTCAGAATCGACTCAGTGGCACACAATAACAACAACAGTGTATAGGTAAAAACCAAAAACCAGTTGTCATCGAGCTGACTCTCACTCATGGTGACCCCATGTGTGTCAGGGTAGAACTGGACTCCATAGGGTTTTTATTAATGGCTGATTTTCTGGAAGTAGATTGCCAGGCCTTTCTTCTGAAGTACCTCTGGGTAGACTCGAATCTCCAATCTTTTGATTAGCAGCCGAGCGCATTAACCATTTATTTGCTCCACTTAAGGACTCCACATATGGGTACATACTATGTATGTTTTGGGCATGGGGGGAACACATTATCAATATGTGTGGATTGAATAAATTAATGGTTCTAGACTAAGAGTATAAACTCTTTTCAGAGCTCAAGTGCCTCCAACAAAAGGGGCTTTGGATATTACTATCCACAGAAATATAAGTCCTAGTGAAATTGCTCCATTCTGTACGGAAGTGTCTAAAAGATCATGTATAATTACAAAAGCAGATGGTATAAGGATTAATTTCATAATAAAACACAAGCTGATCATATTTATTTTCTCTCTATTAAAAGCTCCCAAGATAGGGGAAGTTTATTGATTTCTTTAAATCAAATTGATTTCTTTGTTTAAAGGAAAATGCAAAAATCACTTTTAATGAAAAGTTAGAGGTACTAGATGTTAATTCAATGTCAGATGCTAAGGGAGAAATCTAAACACACCCATACACACCCACACTCATACACAATACATGTCTTTAACTTTTTTCAAGATAGTAAGATCTGAGATTACATTTAAACCTTACCTGTGATTATAGGGTACAGTGAACCTAAAAAGTATTTACATGGAATTATTAATTCAATGCAGCACTTATTAACATTAAGTATGTTCCATCTGGGGGCAGTACTGATTCAGTGATTGAATTCTTGCCTTGCATGTAGCAGACCCGAGCTTTGATTCCCAGCCAATGCCCCTCACGTGCAGCCACCGCCCAGCTGTCAGTGGAGGCTTGCATGTTGCTATGATGCTGAACAGGTTTCAACAGAGCTTCCAGACTAAGACAGACTAGGAAGAAAGGCCTGGCAGTCTACTTCTGAAAATCAGCCAATGAAAACCACATGAATCACAATGGTCTATTGTGCATGGGGTCGCCATGGGTCAGGGGCCGACTCAACAGCTGCTAACAACAATGAGGCAAGGGAAACTCAGTTCTGGGGAGTGTAGGGGAAAACGTGTTATCAAGACACGGGGAAAATGACTGATGAGCAGCCAAATGCAACAGCTGAATACTGGCCCAGGGTATTAGGCACAATTGTCAGAAATTTCAGAACACACTGTCTGTCATTAACACTAGACTACCAATCTGAAAAATTCTGAATTTATTTTATTATTATATTTTTTTTTTGGAGAGAGAGCTATCAAGCTACGTAACTATTTTTATTGTACTTTAGATGAAGCTTTACAGAACAAATAGTTTCTCAGTAAACAGTACACATACTGTTTTATGACAATGGTTAACAACCCCGTGACATGTCAATACTGTCCCTTCTCAACCTTGGGTTCCCTATTACCAGCTTTCCTGTCCCCTCCTGCCTTCTAGTCCTTGTCCCTGGACTGTTTTGCCCCATTAGTCTTGTTTTATTTTATGGGGCTGTCTAATCTTTGGCTGAACGGTGAACCTCAGGAGTAACTTCATTACTGAGCTAAAAGGATGTCCGGGGGCCACACTCTCAGGGTTTCTCCTGTCTCCATCAGGCCAGGAAATCTCATCTTTTTTTGTGAGTAAGAATTTTGTTCTACATTTTTCTCCAGCTCTGTTTGGGGCCCTCTGTTGTGATCCCGGTCCGAGCAGTCAGTGGTGGTAGCTGGGCACCATCTAGTTGTACTGGACTCAGTCTGGTGGAGGCCATGGTAGTTGTGGGCCATTAGTCCTTTGGACTAATCTTTTCCTTGTATCTTGTTTTCTTCATTCTCCCCTACTCCTGAAGGGGTGAGAACAGTGGAGTATCTTATATGGCTGCTCACAGGCTTTTAAGACCCCAGACGCTAATCAAGGTAGAATGTAGAACATTTTCTTTATAAACTGTGTTATGCCAATTGAGCTAGATGTTCCCTGAGACCATGGTCTCCACAGCTGTCCACGCAGCAATTCAGTCCCTCAGGGAGTTCGGATGTGTCTATGGAGCTTCCATGACCTTTCCTTGTACAAGTTGTGCTGGCTTCCCCAGTACTGTGTACTGTGTTACCCTTCACCAAAGTTACTGCTTACCTATTGTCTATTTAGTATTTCCGCCTCCCATCCCTGGTAACCAACAAAGATTGTTTCTTTTTGTGTGTAAACTTTTTCATGACTTTTTACAGTGGAGGTCTCATATAATATTTGTCCTTTTGCTATTGACTTATTTCACTCAGCATAATGTCCTCCAGTTTCATCCATGTTATCAGATGCTTCACAGATTCATCACTGTTCTTTATCGTTGCATAATACTCCACTGTGTGTACATACCATAGTTTGTTTATCCATTCATCTGTTGATGGGCATCTAGGTTGTTTCCATCTTTTTGCTACTGTGAACAATGACGCAATGAACATAGGTGTGCATATGTCTATTTGTGTGACAGCTCTTATGTCTCTAGGATATATTCCTAGGAGTGGGATTGCTGGATCGTATGGTATTTCTATTTCTAGCTTTCTGAGGAAGGATCATATCATTCCCAAAATGGTTGTATCATTATGCATTCCCACCAGCAGTGCATAAAAGTTCCAGTTTCCCCGCAGCCTCTCCAACATTTGTTATTTCCAGTTTTTTTGATTTGTGCCAGTAATGCCAAGGTGAGATGGTATCTCATTGTGGTTTTAATTTGAGAAAAATTCTGAATTTAAATAGTGAAATACACTCAATTATTCAGAGTTCCTAAGTGGTCAGAAAGACAAGATGAATTCACAATAAATGTCCAAATCACTCCTGCTGCCTTCGTGGGTACAGTTCTGTCTCCAATGCCCTGGAGAGGGGCTCCCTGATGGAAAGGACCTGAAGCTCAGTTAGCATTTCTAAATTTAACAAACTGACCAATAATTCTCTCTGCATCCACCCTTGCCCTCCCTGGTGTGGTATTGCTATTGATTGCCATTAATGATTTAGTGATTAAGGAGGATAAATTGCCTATGAATGCAAAGCAGGCTGAAGGGCCCCCAGGAGCGGAGCTGAACATGCTTTTATCAATAAGTACTGTCCATGCTGCTATACTTTCCAGCCCAGTGTCCTTTTGCCCTTTGGACCTCACTTCTGCATGGTGCAACGCTGTCAGTGCTCTTTCTCTCCTCCCGCTCTTTTGATGACTTGTGAGGACTGACTTCTCTTGTTTTCTTTTCCACTTGGGCAATGGTCCCACCCCTCTCTTTTTACCTACTTGCCAGCTGCCAGACTGTATTTCTATGAGTCCCCTGTCATGAATTAGCATAAGCAAGCACACGCTGCAGGTGATTGTCAGACGAATTGTATCTGGCAGGTTGAGGGGGGAGGTTCTTCATACAGGTTTGCTTTTCAGGTTATGCCCTGGCTGCTAGGCTGGGAGGAGCACACAGTGAGGAAGATGAGGAGATGATCTCTTTCTCGTGTTTCATAGACAATCCCGGGGAGATCTCTGTGTATAGTAATTTAAGAATGTAAAAAATTACTATCTTAAAAGCTGATGGCAGAATTTTTTTGGAGGGAATGATCTTGGAAAGTGTGCAACCCCCAAAAGCATGATTGTTGAAAATTAAAAAAAACAAAGCAACAAATCCATTGCCGTCTAGTCGATTCCAACTCATAGCCACCCTATAGGGAAGAGTAGAAGTGCCCCATAGGGTTTTCAAGGAGCAGCTGGTGGATTTGAAGTGTGCAGCAACCAAATAAAAATGCCGGCTGTACTGCTCTGCATGAGAGAAGAAAGAGAATTTGCTCCTAAGAGAGAATGGGAGAGAAGAGTTTGCAGAACAAGGGGGTGGGGAACAGGTGAGAGAAAGATGATTTTAAGAAGAGTAAATTATACTTTTCTTTTTTTTGTGAACAGTGGTACTCTAAGTGTGGTCCTCGCCTCAATATCAGCATCTTCTGGGAACTTGTTAGAGATGCAAATCCTCAGGCCCCCGCCCAGACCTACTCAATCTGAGTGCTGCACAGCAATCTGTGTTTGAACAAGTCCTCCAGGTGGTTCTGATGTGCACTGAGTTGGAGAACCACTGAGTCAATCTTTCCTCCTCTCATCTTCTACATCAAATTGCAATTAACATCAACCACATTCACAGATGCTTTGTGACTGTTTTTGTTATTGCTGTTGTTGAATGTGAAGACGGGTCGAGTTTCTCGCCTGGATTGGCATAGGTGTCAGCACTGTGGGAAATAGGATTCCCAGAAGCAGAGATGGCCATAAGGACAGAGATTCTCATGGGATTTGCAGAAATGTTTAGATTTTCACTGGTCAAGGAGCTAACGGGATTATCACAATTATCCCTGTGTTCTGGGAGCAGGGGCCCACCTGTGATGCTTCTCTAATAAGCTCACTTTCCACTCCCTAAGTAAGATCTTATGTCTTCTCTGTCAAACCCCTAATAGTCCTTTCTCATTCCTCGTTCTCAACAGATGACTTTGCTTTAGACATCGCCCTCCTTCCACTGAAACTAGAAAACCTGCACCTTTGCCAATCTTCTCCTACTTCTCCACCTATTAAGGGCCCTTCACCTGGTCCCTGGATACCATCCACCCAAGGATTTCACTCCTAAGTCAGGTTATTCGACTATCTACCTCCCAACTGGTTCTCCTGTAAAGTCAGTTGTGTCAGGTAACACAGCTAACACTTTTACCTCTAGGAGAGTGGACACAGAAGTTGAAATGTATGTAGACAGGTACTGCATCTTACACAGACAATGTGATTCAGAAAAGCTGTGAACAAACCAAAGCCTGGGTAAGTCATATTATTCTCTAAATACCCTTAGGTGCTGGGTAGTTATATGAAGCTTGTGGCTTCCTTCTGTAATGCAAAGAAAGTCAATAACAAACTCCTGATTTATTTATTTCCTAAGTATGGATTTTTTAAATATAATTTTCTTACAATGAGCCACCTGCTACATACTTCTCTGTCCCAGTCTCCTTTGCTGCTTCCTTCTCTGCCAGGCTCCTAAATGATTAAGCCTTACCCGTTGCCATAGAGTTGATTCCAACTCATAGCAACCATATGGGACAGAGAAAAAGTGCCCCATAGGGTTTCCAAGGAGCAGCTGGTGGATTTGAACTGCTGATCTTTTGGTTAGCAGCCAAGCTCTTAACCACCATGGCACCAGAGCCCGGATTAAGGCTTAGATCTTTGATATATTTTTAGGCTTCATACTATCTCCTCTTTCCTTCTTTTTCTACATTCTCTCCCTAGGTGCAGATAACTCCCAAATTTGCATCTGTAATCCTCACCTCTGGATTCACACATCTAGTTACCTACTTGTCATTTCTAATTGGGTATCTACATATCTCCAATTTAACATTTTCAGAATCTGTTTACCTCTAGACCTCCACTCCCCTCAATCTCTTTCATCTCTGTAAATGGCATGTTTGAACTGCACAGGCCCAGCCAACATCTCATGTTGCTGTTAACCTTGAACATCTGTCTGACAGATAGTGTTGGGTAGAAGATAACGGGTGAAGAGTATAGGATTAGCTTGGTGCCATCTATCAACATTAATGGAAAAGATAATTCAAAGCAAAGATCAGTATGATCCAGGTTTATGTTATATGTAAATAGAAAATATTGTTATCCATTTACTGTCAATATCTAGATCAGATCAATCCTGAACAAAATGCAATTCTCACAAACAAGGGTCATTCAAAATCAGCAAAAACATGGATTAATTTTGAAAGATACTGGAGAGCAATGCACTGGGATAGGATGATATGGAAAGTTCCTTGCCCCTACCTCAGCTTGTATATGTTTCATTGCCTTGTTTCCTAAGATCTGAACATGGACCTTTACCCATCGATGCTGCTGCAAAACTGACATCCACTTCTGTCTGGAACTTCAAATCTGCCCCATATCAAGTATGGAAGCAAGTGGAGGGGGGCAGGGGCAGAAGGGCAGAGATGGGGATGGGGAGAAAATTCTGTGTGCCTGAGATTTTAAACTGAACTCATAGAAAAATTGTTGAACTTGGCTTTGTTTATTTGGGTATGACTAGATTAAGTTTCTACAGCACACAGAAGACTCGAAATAGCAGTAGAGATTAAGTTGTATTATAATCAAAACAAAGTTACATGTTTGAACAACCGGAGGTATGACTTTTGAAATTTGTACCTATTATGCATATAAACCAACTTATAGGATACTTTAGACATTCAGGCTTCCTGCTGTTGAATTAGGGAGATACAAAAGCAAGTTCCTGATGGACAAGGTTGACTTTATTCTGTTTTCCTGAAGTCAGAGTCAAGGATCCTAATTGTTTTGAAAGTCAAGTTTAATAAATCCTTTTTTTTTTTTTTTTACAGAGCCATAGTATACATACCAGCTATAAAATCAATGTGTATTTTCACAATCAACTAATTGTGCAACTTTGTGTGATCTTTGATTAATTCCTGGAATAAATGTATGGCAGCATTAACTTCACATATACAGGTTTTACCCTCCTATATGCACACTGAGCACAGATTTTGCATAATATCTTTTTTTTTTTTTTAATAATAGAAAATGCAGCTATGTAGGACAGGGAAATTCTTCTAGAACAATCCTGCTACCCTTCCAAAAACAGATGTATTGAAAATATGTGAACTATTGTTTATTTGTGATAAA
>NW_004444124.1:407371-441777 GCF_000243295.1 Trichechus manatus latirostris | reverse complement strand
ATACCAGCTATAAAATCAATGTGTATTTTCACAATCAACTAATTGTGCAACTTTGTGTGATCTTTGATTAATTCCTGGAATAAATGTATGGCAGCTTTCTCTTTTTATATACAGGTTTTACCCTCCTATATGCACACTGAGCACAGATTTTGCATAATATCTTTTTTTTTTTTTTTATTATTGGAAATGCGTGTATGTAGGACAGGGAAATTCTTCTAGAACAATCCTGCTACCCTTCCAAAAACAGATGTATTGAAAATATGTGAACTATTGTTTATTTGTGATAAAAATGGACACTCGCCCCTTCCTTACCTTCACACCAAGGATTGAAGAGGATGTATGTGTCAGTTTCTGGGTTTCGTCTGGTGCGGATTATGCCGTAGGGGGTCCAGACAGCAACATACATGCGGAACTTGCCCACAATGCACTCTGGGGATGACTGGACAGACAGCCGGACGGACCTGTCCTCTCTCATGACAACTTTGGCTCCCCACTTTCCCCTTTGTAGCTCTGGGACAACAGGAACGGGGATGTAGGTGCCCTTGTTTTCCTGAGGGTAGCGACCTATGTGGAGAAAGAACAAGTACAGTGTTGAGTATATGTCTCAAACCTCTTTTGTTCACACTTTGCCATTTTATGGCTGAAGGGGGCAATACTTCACTAGACTTGAAATCAGAAGATTTGAGTTTGCATTCCATTTCAGCTACCAACTAGTTGTATGATCTCAGACAATTTTCCCAACTTCTTTGAGTCCCAGATTTGTCATGTCTCCAAAAAAATAGAAATACTTAGAGGGATTTTTGTTTACTTAGACAGTGAACTCAATTAAGATGTAGAAACACTAATCTGAGATGCAAAAACAAAAAACAGAGTTTATAGGGTGCAGTAAGGTTATCATTTTCCCCAAATTCTACCCTCTAAAGAGAATTGTTTCATTGGATAAAAGTCATTTTAGTTACTTTTATGGATTGAATTATGTCCCCCCAAAATATGTGTTGTAAATCTTAACCTCTATGCCTGTGGTTATAATCCCACTGGAAAATGGGTTGTCTTTGTTATGTTAATGAAGCAGGATTAGTGTAGGGTTTATCCTGAGTCAACCTGTTTTGAGATATAAAAGAGATTAAAACAAGCAAGCAAAAGAAGTAGAGATGGGTGAAGAGAGATGCCAAGCCACATAAAGATCACCCAGGAGCAGAAGCTCAAAGAGAAAAGGACCTTCTTCCAGAGCCAGCAGAGAGAGAAAGCCTTCCTCGAGAGCCAGCTCCTTGAATTTGGACTTCTAGCCTCCTAACCTGTGAGAAAATAAATTTTTGTTTGTTAAAACCACCCATTTACAGTATTTCTGTTACAGCAGCACTAGATAACTAAGACAGTTACACAACACTATTTCCAGGGCCGTGAAGCAATTGGATTTTGTTTATTCTGAATATTTATTTATGTTGGTATTTTCTTATTTATGATGACACTACCTATAATAGGATTATACTTGTAGGATGTCCCTATGTAACTGTTTTCATTTTCACCCTAAAATGTGTTGATTGCCAGTTCCATTGGAGATTTCATGGGCAAAGGGTAAGAGTTCAGGCTCCAGAGGCAAATTATCTGGGTTTGAGTCCCGGTTCTGCTGCATATTACCCTGGCAACCTATGGCAAGTTACTTGATATTTACAAATCCCCATTTCCTTCCCTTTTCCTCATCCATAAATGAGGATAATAATCTACCCATCTCACAGAAAGATGAAATGAAATAATAGATGTAAGATGCTTTGCACATAATTTCTGATGCATGATAGATACTTGATCATTTTTTAGCTGTTATTTTAATAGAAGAATAAACATCAGGGCAACTTGCATATTCTCAGGCTCATCAGAGTTTATGTAGAAACCATCTCATGGAAACTCTTATTTCTCTTTACTGCTGCCATTTTGGACCAAGTTCTTATTTCATGGTGTTAATCTCAGAACTAAATTTTACCAATGGGCTCACAAACATCAGAGTCTTCACTGTATACAGAAAGTCAACTTCACAGCTTTCTTTAATCCTTTAACTCTTATCTCCCTGTTTATAGGATAATCAAATGCATAGATATTTTAAACAGGAGCAAATCTCTCATTACAAATTTTCCCAAAGTGTTATACACATTTAATTCTTCTTGACTTAAAAAAACATTACAAATCTGACACAAGTAAGCTTGCAAATTATTTTGGTTGCAAACAGAAGAAACTTCAATAGCAAAACTTATTCACTTCAATTGATTTATATAAAACAGATAGAGGATTCTACATTAAAACAAATAAACAGCACTACATTTTGGCTTCTTCAATTGCTTAGGGCTTTAAAGGATTCTTTGGGAGGCATATTGCTGTAGATAGAACATGCTAAGAAGGTGGTTGCATAAGTTACTGCTGTGTAATTCTGTGAGATACTTAATCTTAAGAAAATAATAACTTGCAAAGTGAAAACCAGGGAGAAAGATTAGAACCCCAGTGCTTTGCTATGTGTTGGGGGTAACAGTTAATCACCACTAGAAATGAATATCACATATACTTATTGTAAATTCAATAAAGACTTAACAATGATTTTCTGCCAAGGAGCCACAGTGTCTAGGTAGTGATCTTGGGAATATACAGGGCTTAACAGAAGCCCCTACACAAATCCAGCTGCAAAAGCATGTTTGTTCCAAAGGCACTTCCATCCTCATATTTCTTGAGTATGCGTCCTCTCTGTGCATGCCCAAACTTGTCAATGAGTTTGCCCTTTCTCCCAGAGGCCTTGCTGCTCTCTGGAGCCCCTATTACTGTTAAAGGGTAGACATCAAAGGCAAACTTGCCACGTAAATGGGATCATAATTCATTGACTACAGTGGCTCCCAGCAGCTGTTGCCACTAAATAATAACTTGGATTTTAGAATGCACAACATAAAAAAAGACACAAACTTAGTAAAAAGAAACTTTCAGAGATAAAAATTCATGCAATAATGACAGATTTAGGGGGAAAAATAAAGAATGAATGGAATTTTCAAATGAATTCCATAAGCTTGCATCTTTGGAAGTAGCAAAGAACTAGGAGAAAATATCCAGCGCCACTCTTCATAGCTGCTATGTGCTGTAAACTTGTTTCATCTTTGTACTAACATCCACTTTCGCTGAGAACATTAAAAGAACTAAGACAATCACTAGTTTCCATCACTACACTTCATATTATGACCTCAAAGATTCGTTAAATTTTGCTTATCAAACTTATTTTTGTTATTTAAAAAAGTTAAAAGAGTCATGTTTATTCAAGCTAGCTTTAACCCAATCACAACATAAAGGCTCTAGTTTTAACATTTTTTATTTGTGCAACAATATTGCCTATTATGTGCTAGGCATTATTCTAAGTGCTAGAGATAAAGCAGTGAACAAAACTGACAATTACTTCTGTGTTCATAGAGCTTACATTCTATGGAGAAAGCCATGTCTATGGTGTTTATTACATGATTTTTTCACTATCCATTTCTTTATTTCCTTGCAATTTAGTTCTGGAAATAAAAAATATATAGAGATTTTATATAATGAAAGCTTTATGCCTGGCGCAGAGTAGTGGCTGACTCAGGAGACATTTATTGTTTGTGTTTTAAACTTAGCATACTGCTGGAAAGTAAAGGTGAAAGGAAGAAGAGGTCTTTTCCCCCTCTGGTTCTGAATCTGAAGAAAGGTAGGTGTCCCAGGGAAAGTAATGTTACTTTTGCTGAGGGAAGTATCACAACAAAATGGAAAGTAATTCATCTGGATTTAAATTCCAGCCCTGTGTGATCTTGGGTGTATTAGTTACCCTCTCTTAACTAAAATTTAGCTGTATTCTGTAAAATGTGGATAACTGCTCATGGTTTGTGAAGGAGAGGGTAGCTCAATAAATAGTAATTATTATTATTAATGTTATTGTTAATTCCCCACTTTGGGGGATTTCTGATTCCTCTCTGTGGTCCTTTCTACCAGGTTGGGGAGCTGGGATGGGTTCACCTATTGCCAACAAACCTATAGAATCCAAATCTACTTTCAAAGGCAAGTTATTCCAGATTCAAAGGCTTGATCTGATTGATTTTTCTCTCAGGAGAATGTGTTCAGGCCAAAAAATAGCAATGGCATTCGTTATTAACCAAAAATCCTTAATAATCTCAGAATTATCAGTAGTATCTCCTGAAATCTATCATCCAACCATAATTTCTGACTTTCTGAGTCATTGGTGGTCACTGCAATCTCCAATCATCCCTTAGAGCAGGAGTTAGCAAACTACAACCTGTGAGCCAACTGTAGCTTGCTGCCTGGTTCTGTAAATAAAGTTTATGTATTATTGTGTAAAAACAACAGAGTTGAGTAGTTGTGACAGAGACCATATGGCCTGCAAAACTTAAAATATTTACTACCTGGCCCTTACAGTAAAAGTTTGCCAATTGCTGCCTTAGAGAATTTTATATTTTATTTATTTAAGAGGAGATTTATTATAGACAGAGCTCTGGTGGCACAGCAGTTAAGAGCTCTGCTACTAACCAAAAGGTCGGCAGTTGGAATCCACCAGCTGCTCCTTGGAAACCCTATGGGGCAGCTCAACTCTGTCCTATAGGGTTCACTATGAGTCAGAATTGCCTTGACTACAATGGGTTTGGTTTGGTTTGTTTATCATAGACCCTTAACATCTAAGACTTGGGCCTAAGAAGAAAATACCATCACCCAGTTTTTCCTCCCACACAGAAAAATGTAACTAAATTAATAAAAAACATCTACATTGCTATTAGGTCAACTTTTAAGTTTCCTTAAAGCCTCCTAGTTAAATTTCTCACAGTCTTAGAGGGTATTTCAAACCTAGGAAGTTGGTTGTAGCTTTTTGTTGATTTCAATATACATAACCGAAATGGTCAAGAATTTTAATACCACAAAAGTTGTGTAGAGTTGTCTGTTCACATAGATAGAGATGGAAATAAAGTGACAGGAATGTAGTTTGTCTTCTCTGGTCCTTACAACCACCCTGTAAGGAAGTTTTTACAGGCAGGAGACTGAGGCTCCATGAGGTTAAGTCACACACATAACATCACATAATTGGGAGAGGTGGAGACAGGGCTTAGATCAAGGCCTCTGCATTGTGAAGACATTCTCCTTTCTCTACATCATGGGCCTACATGAAGGAGCAAGAAGGAGGGTGCTAGAAGGGATTAGGGAAGATGAAGGAAACCAAGAGAAGAATTAATGGAAAACCTGCAGGGATATGAGGCAAAGGCCTCATATCAGTTGGTTGTACTGTGGTGGCGTATGTGTTGCTGTGATGCTGGAAGCTATGCTGGCAGTATTTCAAATACCAGGAGTATCATCCATGGTGCACAGGTTTCAGTGGAGCTTCCAGACTAAGACAGATGAAGAAGAAAGGTCTGGTAATTTACTTCTGAAAATCAACCAATGAAAACCTTATGGATCAAAACAGAATGTTGCTGGACTTGCTTGCTTTGGACGTGTCATAGGGAAAGATCAGTTGGAGGAGGACACCATATTTAGTGAAGTAGAATGCCAAGGAGGGTGAGGGAGACCCTTGGTAAGATGAACTGACACAGTAGCCGAAACAACGGACTTGAATGTGTTGGCTGCTGTGAGGATGACGCAGGGCTTGGCAGTGTTTTTTTCTGCTGTATATGGAGTCACCATGAGTCGGACACATTTGACAGCAACTGACAGCAAAAAAAAAAAAGCGAATAAGTAAATAATAAAGCAAAGAGGATTGAGAGGACTTGCTGTGGTGGATATCAGACGTGTGAAAGAGAATATGGATTAAAGAGGCTATAAATGGGTGATGAGAAAGAAGACCTGTCAGCAAAGAACTTTCCAGAGGGTCTCTGGGCTACAACAGGCTTGATAGTTGGGAAGGTTTCTAAAGTGATGTAAGCAAGTGACTGAAGCAGTGTAAACAGCACTGCCGATGGACTTGGGCATGTCGCAGACCAGTGTGTGGAAAATATGGCCAAGTCCACAACTCTAGCAGGCACAGTTAGTGATTCCATTAATTCCAAAGGGAGAGAGACAAAAGAACCCATTTCGCAGGCCTTTTCCTATTCACTGTGTGGAAAAGCTGGTTATTCATGTGAGACCCGACATGTCAATAGTACCTTGGGGTCTTGTCAACTGCTCTATTATACCATGTTTAATTCTGAGTGTAATGATCTCAGTGACAGTGCTGGGGAAGAATTTTCCATGATTGAGTTGTGAGTGAGGAAGTTGTGACAGAATAGTATTTCATTTAGCTAAACAGCTCTTGTACCCCCAGGAGTCAGTGTGTTGAAGAGAGCACAAGCACTACATTCCAGAACACCATTCATCACCACTCATGACCGTCTGTCTATCAGCCCTCCTTTGCTACTTGTGGATGAGAAACAGCCCACACAGGTGACTACCGTGCACGTGTTTGCCTAGACGGTGTAATGCCTGGATGAAAGCTGTTGTCATTGCTTCACCAACGTTTGTGTTAAAGAAAATATGAGCAAGACAAAGAAGAGCAGGAAATATAATATCCCTCAAAGGATTCTCGTTTTGTTTTTAATAATGTAGCATTTGAGCTTGGACACTAAACATGAAACAAATATAATAATGACCAGGTGCATTCTTTCACACTTATCTAAAATTGGTTCCGTCCTCCCAAGTGACCTAGAAATTAACATATGTTCTTAGTTTCAATGCTTACTTTAATTTGTAAATGGTTTTTGGGACCACAAAAAAATACTATCTGTAAAGCAAAATTCGCTTGGATCATATGTATAAATCTGAACAACACACTGGCCTTTCTTGAGCACCCTGGCTCCTTACATGAACGTATGTAAATATAAAGAGATATATGCCTGCCTTAATCCCCCTAGCCTGGATCTAAAAGGAAGAAGGTGAAACTATTTAGCGCCTTTAAGATTTTGTTCTTTCCCAATACTGGTTAAATGGGTCAGGGCTTTTTGCAGTTTCTTCTTATTAGTGTCATTTACAAGGTAGGCAAGTGAAATCTACCTCCCACTCAGACTCAGCCCTGGATGGCCATGGGGGAAACTTGATTTCTATCTTTCTTTTCACACACCTAACCACTCATTGCCCTGCACAAGTAACAACCAGTGAAGGAATGTGTTGCATTTTAAAAACTAATTTTTTAGTCAACTGATGGCTTTGGAATATTTTTAGAATAAAAACACAATGTTGTATGTGGTGATTAGGTCCCCAGATAGCCCCGAGAAGGTCATTAGTCAGCACACAGTACAGTCAGCACGGTTGGATACTGTTGCTGATAGAACTGTTCGGCTCTCCCTCACTCACACTTAGGCCATGGAAGAACACGCTCAGTGTGGAGGAGCGGAAGGCACCAGTCACCAAAGGATGCAAACCTTTCAGCCATTAGCCCACTGGTGCTCTGAAGTGAAGACACCTGTCACTCAAGACACCCCGTTTTGCCCGTCTCTCAGGCACATTGTCTCTAAATCCAGGGGCCATAGACTGTGCTCCACCTATACTTACTGATAGTAAAACTTCTGGTCTTGTAAGCCTTAATTAATCAGCTGAAAAGACCAAAATAAAACCTTTTCTCCTTAGTAATTCACTTGGACATCTATTTCTCTAATTAAACTGACCTGAAAGTCTTATCTTGGATATCTTTATCACACTGCCTAGCACCCAGTAGGTGCCCAATAAATGTCAATTTGACCTAACTGAGCTTGCTGGATTTGTCAGATCCCATCATAGAGTCTTTAGAAGTTCTGGAATAAGATGCCTGTGGCAATTCAAATGTCAATTCCAAGTACCCTCTGCAAGAAATAAAAATTTATAATTCAAAACTTTTTCCTTCAGAGAGTATTTTCCATTCATATATAAATACATTTTAAATCTGAGCTCTGACTCCACCTAACTGCAGCCTTTCTTTAATAGTGTAATCTTATAAGAAAATTGTCTCTAAGGAACTCAGGAATATATCATGTCTCTAGCTGGGAAGGTAAATTTCATGATGTTAATTCATTTTTCCATTTGATTCATTTGTTTTCCCCAAGATACGCCATTTGTGTTCAAAATAATCAATCTATTTCCAAACGGGCCCTGGAAGTATTACTGGGACAGCATGATACACAAGGCAGAGCTGGAAGCATGCATACAGTAGCCTTGTAAAGGGAAGCAAATCTTGTTTTACAAACAGTCTTAGAATGGAAGTGCATGCGGACCAGGATGAAATAAGTCCCGCAATAACTTTTAGAAACATCAGGTTACCAACTACAAAAATAAACACCACCACTAAAATGAGACAAACAACAAAGCACAGAAATCTTGGATGATAGCAACTAAGAGGAAGGAAAAACAAATGCTCAAAAGAAAGGCATTTCATTAAAGGCCTCGAGAACCTGCCCTCTTCATCAGCCTTACCAATGGAAGGTTGTTGTTGGTTACCATCGAGTCAGCTCTGACTCACAGTGACCCCATGCACAACAGAAGAAACATTGCCTTGTCCTGTGCCATCTTCATACTCACTGGTATCTTCAAGTCCATTGTTGCGGCCATATTTTGAATGCCTTCCAATGTAGGGGGCTCATCTTCCAGCATTATACTGGATGATATTCTGTTGTGATCTGTAGGGTTTTCATTGGCTAATTTTCAGAAGCAGATCATCAGGCCTTTCTTCCTAGTCTGTCTTATTCTGAACATTCTGCTGAAACTTGTCTACCATGGGTGACCCTGCTGGTATTTAAAATAACAGTATCATAGCAACACACAATCCACCTCAGTATGACAAATGGACAGACCAGTGGTGGAATATCTATATCTATACCTAGATCTATATCTATACCTATACCTGTATCTATATCTATATATCTATCCCAGATGTTTACTAAAGGAAGAAGGCTTCCTGGCTATGTTTATTTTGTGTCTCTGACAAAATGGGTGTGATAGTTAAGGTTGTGTGACAGCTTGGCTGGGCCATGATTCTCAGTGGTTTGGCAGTTATGATGTAGTTTGGCAGTCATATAATGATGTAATCACCTCCATGATGAGATCTGCTAAGAGTAGCCAATCAACTGAAAAGGAATTTCCTTGGGGGTGTGGCCTGCATCTAATATAGGGGGACTTTCTGGCAAGGCTCCAGGACTTTTGCTCACTCTGGATCCTGCAGCTGGCTCCTGTTCATGTGACCTCCAGTTCTTGGGACTTACCTGCCGATCTTGGGATTCACCAGCCTCTGCAGTCTGTGAGCCAGTGGCCTGCTAGCTTACCTGCCAGTCTTGGGGTTTGTCAGCCTCTGTAGCCTATAAGCTAGAGGACTGTTGTCTGACCTGCTGATCTTGGGTTCTCCAGCCCCTGCAGCTACATGAGTCAGGAGAAACCTCCAGCCTGACCCACAGACTTGGGACTTTCCAGGCTTTATGATCATGTGAACCATTTCCTTGATTTAAATATCTCTCTCTGTATATATACACGTATAGATGCTTCACTGGTTTTGTTTCTCTAGAGAACCCAGCCTAAGACACTGGGAAAGGGCAAGGAAACTTCTCAAGGGTAAGGACTGTTATTTAACTTTGTATGCCCAGAGGCTTACACAATGTTGGAACATAGTAGGTGCTCAATAAATATTTAGTAAATTGAAGATAGGTACTATTGAGGTGTATTTTCCACCTTAACTTTATTTCTTTCACTTTTCTCTCAAAAGGTTTCTAAATCACTTGAAACCTTTTTAGAGTAGTTCCTGGTTTTAAAGCACACAAGTGTTAGATGGTCCACCCAGCACACAAGGAGAATGAGGGCTGGCCTAGGGTGCTGTCAATAGCATAGAGAAAAAAGCGAGGATATGAGATAGCATTCAGAGGAAACACTGACAGCATGAACATAGGAAAGTTTCTTCAGGTTTGAACAGCAGTAGAGCTCCTTCGATAGCAGTTACACACATTTTAAACACACCTACGGAATGCCAGCCTTTGCTGGGATTACTGTCCATGTGGAACATGGTGGAGTGGGAGGGTGGCTTCTGAAATATCAGTCTTTACAACAAGGTGGTAACTGCTATTAGCTGCTGTGGGAATCCAGAGGAGGAAGTGGCTACTTATGCCTGAGGGGGTTGGAGCAGACTCCTCAGAGAAGGTGGCTTTGGAATATAATTGTAAATGTGGACAAGATGGGGGAGAATCTTCCCAGCTGAGGGAATAAAGAAAGGATGGTCCATAAAGGGAAGGAGGAGAATCTAGGAGAAGAAGCTGACCTCAGTAGGGAAAGAACAAAAGAAATCTGTGGTGCCCTGCAAAGGAGGTTGGACTGTATCCTTGGGAGGGGCTGGAGGTAGCATGGGAGCCTTTGAGAAATGTTAAGCCTGTAAGTGGCCTGATGCCCACAGAAAACCCACTCTGGCTGCTGTATGGAGAATGGATACAAGGTCCGAGAGTGGAGTCAGAGAAACCAGTCAGAGAGCTGCAGAAGTACTCAGGTGAGGTGTGATGGTGTCCTCAGAGAAAACAATGGCTGACTCTGAGGAAAGCGAAGTGGAAAGCTGCGGGATAGACACAGGAAGTAGCACTAGGGACCTGGCCAGGTAGGAGATGTTGGGAGTGAGAAGGGTGGAGCCAAAGGTGACCCCAGGTTTTGTTCATTCTTCACCAAAGATGTTTTGAGTACCCAAGAGGTGCCAGGTGCTATTTCAGATGTCAGGCAGAGAGCCATGGACAAAATCATCTGCTCTAACCCTAAGATTCACGATTAAGTTGCAAGAATTGAACATGGTACTTTGAAAGGACCCTGCTCCAAAAATTGAGGCCATCTGTGGTTAAATACAATGCAAATTTACACATGAAGCTGCTTCTCTGGAAATTCCCTTAGCTACATGTGCGTTGCCACATCTGAGAAATGACAGAATATTTTTAGTCTTTAAGAACAAATAATCATCATAAAATGCTCTACAATTTTGATAAAGTTGATCACATAACACTGTGCTACAGATGTGTTCATATTGCTGGTCAAATTCCTAAGGTCTGTAGGGATGGAAGTCGGACAATTTGGATTTGAGTTCTAGATTGTCTACTTACAGATAATAACATGGTTTGTGCTTATCTACTGTGCCTGCCAACTGCCTGGTTGCTCTAAGACCATTCACCAACCCCCCAGAATCCTTGCTCTATTTCACAGGGAGCCGTGGCCCCAGGCTCCTTGGACTTCTGGCTTTCTGGCAGGTTTGACCAATAAGAGGCTTTGGCAGGAGGAGGGGAGAAGCCAGAGTGTGGCTCCCCTTCTCCTCTTGCAACTTGGGGTGAGAGGGTGACTCAACTCCATAGCTTCTAGCTCTTGCCCATCACCCCCTGTATGGCTCTAGGTCCCGCTGGATGCCTTCTGGGTTCTGGTAAAACCTCCTCTGCCTTTGCACCTTCAGGCCCAGGGCTGGTAGCCATTTTTCACTGTTGCTAATTCCTTGGCTGCCTCACCATGTAACCTGTTTGACTCATTACTTATTCCGTGACCCATGTAACCCATTTCTTATAAAACCTAGTTTCTATTTTACACTCTGGGTAGGGGCATGGCCATGTGTCAGCTATTGTACTATTGCTCTATATAGGCCTTAATGGTTAAGTCCATTTTATATATGGGTAAATGAGGCTCAGAGAATTTAAGTAACTAGCTATACATCACACAGCTATTAGGTTGCAAAACAATTATTTGAGCCCAGGTCTGTTTGGTCCAGAGCTCATGATGAAGAAGCTAATAATCTCTCAATCTATTTCCATCTATAAATTGGGAATTATAGAAGATAAGGATTAAATAACAACATAAGTGAAGGTGAGGGTTAAATAATAATGTATGTGAAGGGCATTTCCTGAGCTGAGCAAATTATTATTATTCTCACATTATCTGCCATGATTGCCACTACAGCAAAGAAAACCCATTATGCCTGTTTTATTTTTATTTCTGGACATGACCACATGGATCATGAAGAAGGTGGCTGTTGATGTGACATAATTCTGGAATTTATTCAGTCCCCAGGTATTTACTGAGTCTCGTTTACACTCCTGGTACTGTTCTAAGTACTGAGAATACAGCAGTGTCAGCACAAACAAGAATCGTGAAGCATACAGTCTAGTAGGGGTACACAGACAATGAACAAATACATATGGAATATGTCAAATGGCAATAAGTGCTATGAAAAAATGAATAAAGCTGCCTAAAGGTGCAGAGAGTGATGGGGGGGCATTAATTTGAGAGCAAGTGACCAGAGGAGGACCCTCTGTTAAGGTGACATTTGAGCAGAGACAGAGAAGTGGTGAAACAAGCCAAGGGAACTCTGGGGGGAAAAGCATTCCAGTGAGTGCTGAGACCCAGGGAAAGGAGGGTGCTTGGCACTTGGCACGTTAAAGTAGCCTGGTGTGCCGGAGCAGAAGGAGAAGTGGGGACAGCAGTGGAAGATGAGGTTAAGAAAGCCTGGAGACCAAGCGGGGCCTTGTAAATGCTGTCTGGACTTTGGATTTTATTCTGATTGATGAAAGAATTCATGATTGGGGTGTTTTAAGCAGCAAAGAGACATGGTCTGTCTTAAGTTCTTTAAAGAGAAGCATCACTCTGGTAGCTGTATGAAGACAGTGGGAGAGCAATCAAGTTTGCGATGAAGATCTCTTGACTTCTGATAATATTCCCACTTCGCTTGCTGATAATTAAAATCCTTCCAACAGAGGACAAATTAGAGATAATACTAAAATGCTTATATTCCTGGGAAATGCAGTATGTTTGCTTAAATTTGTTACACTATGATATAAAAATGGATTGCAATAACCTTCCTGAAAGCTAGTTTTCACAGTTAGGAGGGAACTGGACTTTGAAGATAGGAAAATTTGTTCATGAAGATGGTATAAAAATGTGGTCACTAGAAATACAAAGTTCATCTATGTCACAGTTGTTTCTGGGGCAGTCTTTAGCCCTTCTCTGGCATGGGTTTAAACAAAACTCTGCTATTCTACCAATCAATCAAGGTTACAATTGTCAAGGATCTAGACATGGGGGGAGAATGACAGGATGTTGGTGTCGCAAGTATCTATTTGGTTTTAGTTTGCTGGTTTTTCATGATAATGAACAAAACTATGCAATAGCTTTCTGCCCCACCTCATTCCAATCATTAGGTAATCCTTTCAACTGACAAAGGATATTTCTATACTTCTTGGGTTTCTGCCACCCTCACACTGGGCTCTGGAAGTGGGAAGTGAAGAGGGTTTTGGGGGGAAAACACACTTTGGACTAAACACAAGGATCATCGACCAGATGCATGAATTTTGTAGCTTTGATGCCAACCTCTTTCATGTTTTCAGTCAACCTCAGGAAGTGTGCCACGAGTAATTCTTTCTTTAAAAACAACAACAACAGCCAAACCAATTGCTTTTGACTCAATTCCCACTCATGACTACCCCATGTGTTTTAGAGTATAACTGTGCTCCATAGGATTTCCAACGACTGTGATCTTTCAGAAGTAGATTGCCAGGCCTTTCTTCTGAGGCACCTCTGGGTGGACCCAAACCTCCAACTTTCTGATTAGCAGCCAAGCATGTAACCATTTGCATCTCCCAGGGACTCCAATTCTTTCTTACGAGAATCTTTCCCTATAAATGGCAACTCTATGGAGTCAAAGCTCCATTGGTTTGTGTTCTGTCCATCATGAGGGCAGACTGAAGCTTGTAGGTCTTATGAGAAAGAATCATTTAATTAAAACCATGGCAACTGATTAAAAATAGCATCGTGTCATTGATCAGCAAGGATAGGATCAAAAGGTTTAGCTAGATGTTTTCCAAGCTAAACAGACCAACGGATGAAATTTTCACTAAAACAGTCAATTCTGGTTGATAATTTCATGATAACAATAATGGGAATAAGGACAAATCACTGGTAATTCTAACAAAATATTTGTCTTTGGAATGCAATATGTATGAATGCAATATTTAACAGCAAATGCTAAATGAGTTTGCGTTGCCAGAGATTAAACCCATTGCTGTTGAGTCAATTCTGACTCATAGTGACCTTATAGGACAGAATAGAACTGCCGCATAGGGTTTCCAAGGAGCAGCTGGTGAATTCCTGCTGCTGACGTTTTGGTTAGCAGCTAAGCTCTTAACCACTGCACCATCAGGGCTCATTCTAGGGAACAAGATGCAGTCCATCTGATATTAGTCTCCAAGTAGATAGCCACAATACATGCTCAATAGACATTTACTCAATAGATGTTTACTATGAGCAAAGCAATGCCAGTTAATCTGGAGAAGACAAGGGTAGATATACTGAGACACATACGTAATATTTCCTACTCTCAGTGAGTTTATAATCAAATATCCAAGTTTAGACTGTAATTCAAATCAGAACACTGATGCCATATGAAACTAACAGACAAAAAGCAGTGGGTTGGGGGAGTCAGGAACGACTTTATGACACACCTAACAGTGAAGGTGAAAAGTGAACCATGGGCAGAAGCAATGACATGCACATTTGCATTTTATTTGTTCATATGTATATTTATGAGTGGGTGTTAATTTCTTTACTGTAAATGTTCAGAATTACTTCATAAGCTGATCATTGCTCATATTTAAAAGCATCATTAAAACAATAGCATTCAAGCCTTGTTTACATGAGTGACATAGATAAACTACAGAAGAGACTATGAACACAGTCTAAACACAAGGAGGTAAAGGAACTGCACACTGGGTTGAACCAGTCGAACCTGGTCAAGGGATGCTTGTGAGAGAACATGATTGTTTTTCTGGATGTCTTCCCAAAGCCTTGGGACATAGTCCAGTCTTCTCTCATTTCCTCTAGTAACTTGCTACTCACTGATTTCCTGAAATCTTTAATAAAGGTCATTGCTAAGTATCTCTTTATTTGTGGGCTGAAAGAGTACAATTTGGCATTCTATGAATGACAACCCAAGTCCTGTCCTTCGGAAAATGGCACCATAAGTGAATTTGGTCTAAGCTAATTGCCTTCACTCTTAAGCCCCAAAGTGCTTTGAGCATGTACCCTGAAGTTTCACAGTGCCTCTTGAGTGGCCTAAGAGCCCCCATATTGGGACTTCATCTGGGCTGGCTTTTCCTGGCAGCACCTGGATGTCAAATAACTCCATGTTTCACACCATAAAAACATCTATTTGACATCTCGTTCCACGGGAACTGGTCTCAGCTAACAGCTAATGGCAAGAGTCTAATGAATTCATTCTTCCTAAAATTTTCGTATGTGATAAGACTAGTACTTCTTCTCACCTCCATATTTACTCTCTATATGAAATAATTCCTTAACATCTTGAATAAACTGCCATGGTTAAATTTAATTCATTGCATAAAATTTGGAGAGGCGGATGTGTTTCTGGCCGTGTTCACTTCACATTTAGTGAACCCTGCCTTCTCCCAAGACCTTTCCAGATCTCAAGCCTAGCATTGGGCCAGGAATGCTAGGATCAGCCAACAATCAGGATCTGAATTCCACTGATCCTTCTTTCAGTGAAGAGACTAGACATGAGGAGCTCAATTAAGGTATATTTCAATAGTCCAGTTTGGTCAACCTGTAGGCCTTTAGTAAGAAAGTGATGGAAGGGATGGAAAGAGAATTGAATGAGAATCTTTGGGGCTTCATAGTTTATTGGAAATGGTAGTAAAAAGAGAGGAAGAAGAGAAAATTCACACCTGGCAGAATGGTAGTGATGTTCCCTTAAATACTTCATTCATTAATTCAAAATGAAATAATTTATTTATTTTTTGCTTACATATTTAATTTAGTTTCTAACTTTTTTTGTATATTCCTATTGGTAAAAATATTTTATATATTCTACATATAAATTATATATGTAAATATAGGTTATATATATTTTTCTGTCTCCCAAAGTGTGCTCCACTTTAAAGATGATTGCTTCAGTTTCCTTATATGCAAAAGGTGGATCATAATTGTAATTACTTTATATGGCTATTGTTAGAATTTCATTTCATGAAGCTTGTAATTAATGTCCCCAAAAGATTTCCTCCTCCTAGTCCCCCAGAAATTGTGACTATGTGACCTTACATGGAAAAAGGGACTTTGCAGATGTAATTAAAGTCAGACCTCGAGATGAGAAGACTACCCTGGATTATCTGGGTGGGACAGAGGTAATCATAAGGGCCTTTAAAAGCAGAGAATATTTCCTGGCTGTGGTAAGAGGGAAATACGATTAAGATGAAGAAGTGTCAGAGAAATGCAACTTGAGGAGAACTCAACCAGCCATTGCTGGCATTGAAGATGAAGGAAGGAAGCCATGATCCAAGGAATGCTGGAGGCATCTAGAAGCTGGAAAAGTAAAGGAAATAGAGTCTCCTCTAGAACCTCCAGAAAGGAAAGTATTCTGCTGACACCTTGATTTTAGCTCTGTGAGATCCATATTGGACTTATGGCCTACAAAACTGTTGTCTGACTCATTGTTGTCCCTATAAATTTGTTTTATTTTAAGCCACTAAATTTGTGGTAATTTGTTACAGAACTCATAGAAAACTAACAAAGCACAGTACTGGCATATTTTGAAGACTCAGCACATGTTGGCTGTATACCCATACTCACTTTAGTCTCCACAGGTATGAATTGGGAGAAACTTCAAGGATAAGAAAATTTATGGAGGTCAGGGGTTATGGGTCCAAGGGGTATTTCAGAGCATAGAAAAGGATAGAATACTCCCTCCTCATTCTATGAAGCCAGCATAACTCCGATACCAAAACCAGGTGAAGACACCACAAAAAAAGAAAATTACAGACCAATATCCCTTATGAACATTGACACAAAAATCCTCAACAAAATTCTAGCCAATAGAATTCAGCAATATATCAAAAAAATAATTCACCATGATCAAGTGGGATTTATAGCAGCCATGTAGGGATGGTTCAATATTAGAAAAACAATCAGTGTAATTCATCACATTAATAAAACAAAAGACAAGAACAACATGATCTTATCAATCTATGTAGAAATGGCATTTGAAAAAGTCGAACACACATTCATGATAAAAACTCTCAACAAAATAGGAATAGAAGGGAAATTCCTCAATATAATTAAGGGCATTTATACAAAGCCAACAGCCAACATCATCCTAAATGGAGAGAGTTTGAAAGCATTCTGCTTGAGAACGGGAACCAGACAAGGATGACCTTTATCACCACTCTTATTCAACATTGTGCTGGAGGTCCTAGCCAGAGCAGTTAGGCTAGGAAAAGAAATAAAGGGCGTCGAAATTGGTAGGGAAGAAGTAAAAGTATCTCTATTTGCAGGTGATATGATCTTAAACACAGAAAACCCCAAAGAATCCACAAGAAAACTACTGAAACTAATAGAAGATTTCAGCAAAGTTTCAGATATGAGACAAACATACAAAAATCACTTGGATTCCTTTACACCAACAAAGAGAATCTCGAAGAGGAAATCACCAAATCAAAAAGAGAATGAAGAACACCAAAGACACAAGGAAAGTATTAGCCCATGAGACAGAAAGGGCCACATAAAAGCAGAGACTTCATCATCCTGAGACCAGAAGAACTAGATGGTGCCTGACTACAACCAATGACTGTCCTGACAGGGAACACAACAGAGAGTCCCTGATGGAGCAGGAGAAAAGTGAGGTGCAGGACTCAAATTCTAGTGAAAAGATCAGATTTAATGGTCTGACTGAGACTGGAGGAACCCCAGAAAGCATGGCCCCAAACTCTGTCAACCCAGAACTAAAACAATTCCTGAAGCCAACTCTTCAGACAAAGATCAGACTGGACTATGGGACAGAAAACGATACTCTGGAAAGAGTGTGCTTCTTAGCTCAAGTAGATACAGGAGACTAAATGGGCAGCTTCTGTCTGGAGGTGAGATGAGAAGGCAGAGAGGGTCAGGAACTGGTTGAATGGACACAGAAAATTCAGGGTGGAAAGGAGGAGTGTGCTGTCACAGTATAGGGAGAGCAATTAGTGTCTTATAACAATGTATGTATAAATTTTTGCATGAAAGACCAACTTGAATTGTAAACTTTGAAGTACAACATTGAATTGTACTTTGAAGTACAACAATAAAAAAAAAAAAAAAGGCTGGTAGAGCAGGAAGTTAGAGAGCCGGAGCCCCTGGGGCTCACAGAGTGGCTAAATCAATCCCATAACCCCTTACCTCCTGGGCAAAATATGGCCTTCCCTCTTAAGAAGCATCAGTTCTAACACAGCATAGGATTAACTAGTGAGGAGCAGAACATCAGTGAAGTGCTGGACCCATTGCATAACAATGCAAACGAAATCCAGAGACTGAAGAAATCAATATATGAGTGGTTCCTTAGTAAATAATTGAAACAGGGAAGATGGAGCACCCAAAAGGCCAGGTTTACTGTGCCATATAAATCCAGGGGAAATGAAGTAGAGAGCAAAAAGAGATTTCTTTCTAACTTCCGAAGATGATTACCTTATGCTTGTGCCCTAAATAATCAGGGCTGTGATTTTTTTCTTGAAATTTTAACTTGACAGTTATAAACACAAGTGCTGTCTTTATGAATCATCCTTATTTTTAAAAATTGGCTAACACTTCACTCAAGTGTCTTTGACATGTTTAAAGCAATTTGTTTCACAAATATGAAAGTTAGAAAAGATTGTAATGATGGAAATGAAGCTATGGAGACTGTCATTTTCCATCACTTAGAAATTTGTTGCACAAATAAAAAAGTTGTTTGATGGAAAAATGCCACCCTAGCTGTCCCCACTACTGCATTTCCGTCACTTCAGTCATGGAAACATTATTTTTGTCTCTTTTTGTGAAACTAATTGCTTCAGAATACTAAAGGCTCTTTTCTACCCAGAGGAGTAACTTTCTCGTAAACCTATAGTATATATGTCAACCTAACTTTGAGATGTGGAACATTAAACATGGCTTCTACCTTTGAGAGCCAGTTGTGGGATTGAGAAGGAAAGATGTTTTGTCTTTGCGTTTTTCCCTTTCAAGGGAACAGGACTTGAAATAGCACTGGCTCTTACGATGTAAGTCCAAATGGAAAGCATGATGCCTTTATTGTGAGAATTGATGGTGTTATGAAGATCACTGCTTTCAAAAAAACATCCTGCAAATATATTTCTCCCCATGTAGCACCCATAGTGTGAAGTGTTACACACATGTCATTTAGCTACTGGATTGCAAGAAGTGTCAGTTCTCAAGATTGTCATTCCATAATGTCTCAATCCTCTTTTCCAACCCCTCTGTCATTCCCTTAGGAGTCCCTGGGTGGTGCAAACATTATTGCACTCAGCTGCTAACCAAAAGATTGGTGGTTCCAGTCCACCCCCAGGCAGAAGAAAGGCCTGGTGAGCTACGTCCAAAAAATCAGCCCTTAAAAACTCTATGGAGAACAGTTCTACTCAGTTGGAATCGACTCAATGGCAGCTGGTTTTGTTTTGGTTTGTGTTGGTCACTCCCTTACTAAAGGCCTTCAGGTTGACCAGCCTGGACTACTGAATTTATACAAATTGAGCTCCTTTATCTAGTCTCTTCTCTAAAGGAGGAATCAGTGGAATTCAAATTCTGATTATTGGTTAGTCCTTGTATTCCTGGCCTGATGCTGGGTCTGGGATCTGGGAAGATCTAGGAAGAAAATAGGGTCCACTGAATACGAAGTTTAAGGCCAGGAATCCATCCCTCTCTACAAATTTTATGTGATAAATGAAATCCAACCATGGAAATTTATTCATTTAAGATGTTAAGAAATTATTTCCTATAGAGAGTAAATATGGAGGTGGGAGGTAGTACAATCAGTTTTATCTGATATGAAAATTTTAGGAAGAATGAATGCATTAGACTCTTGCCATTAGCTGTTAGTTGATACCAATGCCTTTTGAATGAGTTGTCAAATGGCTATTTTTATGGGGTAAAGTATGGAGACCTTTGGCATCCAAGTACTGCCATGGCAGGGAAAGCTGGCCCAGGTGAAGTCCCAACATGAGGACTGAGCCATTTGCTGGGCAGTGTGAATCTTTCTGATACATTTGGAAGGTCACTGCATCCATTTCTTCATATGCAAAACGCAGATTATAATTGTAACCCCTCATATACCTAGAAAGAGAATGACTGGGGACCTGAGTTTCTACACTGGCTGAGCCACAGATTCATGTGACTTTGGCCAAGTTATTCCCCCGTTTGCTCTAAGTTTCTTTCAGAGCCTGCCCTATCCAAGTCCTAGTCCTCTCCTAGCTAATCTGCTTGAGCCTACACTAATTCAATGTTGCTGCCCCCACCGGAACCCTAAGGGTTATAGAGTACAGTAGCAATACCCTGCACAGCCCCAAACCAGAGAGCTCTAGAAAGAGACTCAGCTCTTCCCTGCTGGAGAGTAGAGATGGTTCCCCTCTTGCTCACCCCCTTGAGTGGCTCGGGCTTCCTTGCTCCTGCAGTGAGGAGGTGTAAAGGAGCCCACATTATACCTCCATTAGCTCACTGGGGTCAGCTTTCAGATCTGTACTGCTCAGCCCATGTCCAGGTGCTGGGTCTCCTTCCTCTTGCTTCATCTTGAATAGTTGTCTTGGCCTGACCTGACCTGCATCTGATGCTCTTACTACTCCCATACCTCACATCCAAGACAGATCAAAACTATACCCCATGCAATCAAATGGCTCTTGGCTCCTGAGTCTTGCTGGATGGATTTGCTGTGCACCGTGTGGCTGTGTATACCGACTGTTAGCATCATGAGATTGCTTCCCCTTCCTCCTCTACATTCCTGTAGCTTTCTAGGAATTTCCTCTTGTCTCATCGCTGACATGGTGACTATATACCCACGTTTGCTAAAGACAGTCCCAGTGTGTGTCTGTTTTCCTAGTATCTCATCCAGTCAGCCCCTCTTTCAATCTCAGAAATGTACTGCTTTGAATGATAAATTACAGGGTCACATCACTGAGCTCCCAGAAGGCCCTTGTGGGCTGATCTGGTGCAGGAATGTGTTAGAATCCATTACTGGGCATGGGTAGATTGCAGATCTGTCAAACAAGTGGGTTGGGCAAAATGATGGCTACGATTCATTCCAGCCCTAACATCTATGAAATGCAGCAAGCTTTGGATTACTTTGCTTTTACCAATGAGCAAATGCACGTAGTAAAGCATTTAGAGCAGTGGTTTTTGGCGCAGTCAGTCCTAATTGCCAGGTAGGTGGGTAGTTTTGGGCACTTCTCCTCCTCCTCAGCTCCTCCTTTCTGCCCTGAATACAAGCTCAGTCCTTGGCATCTTCATTCCACCTGCTATCAACTCATGGTACCCCACTGTCTTGCCTCTCTCAATGCCCAGCATCCCATGTTTTCCATCTTTTCTCTGAAAACTTACTCTCTGAATATCTCCTTTCCTTACAATGCCACCCTCTGGGGGGTGTCATCCAGTTGTTCTGCAAAGCCAACCTGTGCTAATTTATAAACAGGTGTTGACTGGATGATGTTATCTCTCCCTATATAGCATTTTCATTTTATTAGGGGAGCTTCAGATGATACGTCTTCATTCAAAGGAGTAACTACAATGGGGGAATTTAAAATGCTGTGTCAGGGACACCTTTCATACTTCATCATCCAGATAGCTGCCCCTCTACCTGGCTATAGACTTGGCAGATAGCAGTGCCCAGCACCGAATAGGAGCTCAACATATGGTTAGTGAAGATAACAATGTGTGAATGAATGAGGTTAAAAATCTACTTTCATTATAATTCCTCCCCAGAAGCCTTTATTATTTGGTATATTTGGTTTCACAGCTCAAAATGTGAGGATTTCTAACCTCTAGATCAGCAAGACAGCATGGATTATCTCACTTCTCCATCACTTCCTCACTGGATTATGTGGTGAATGTTATGACTGAATCGTGTCTTCCCAAAATATATGTTGTAAATCCTATACCTGTGGTTATAATCCCAACTGGGAATGCGTTCTCTTTGTTATGTTAATGAGGACGTATTAGTGAAGGGCATTTCTTAAATCAATCTTTTCTGAGATATAAAAGAGCAGATCAAGCAAATAAGCAAGCACAACCAGAGGGGAAGATACACGGCACATGATCGCCAAGGAACCCAGGAACAGAAGCTGAAAAGAGACAAGGAGCTTCCCCCAGAGCAAACAGAGAAAGAGAGCATTCCCCTAGAGTTGGTGCCCTGAATTTGGACTTCCAGCCTCCTAAACTGTGAGAGAATAAATTTGTTTGTTAAAGCTACCCACTTGGGCTATTTCTGTTATAGCAGCACTACATAACTAAGACAGTGAATAAGTAAAATGAAGTAGACAGCATTCAAATTTCCCTCAAACTCCCACTTACACAGAGACTTTTAGACTTATTGAGCCACTCTTAAACTGTTCTTGAAAACTAATGGTGACTTAATTGCGTTTGATCATGTTAATGAGATGCTGATCTTTGATAAAAGATAGTTTTTCAGGGCTTGTGTTTTATTCTGTCATGATAAAATGGATTACTTTGGAAGCATAATGATCTGCTGTGTGGAGAATCCAGATGCTGCAGTTCACCTCTACCTAAGCAGAAAAGATGAGCTCTGAATTCTACTACCCGAGATACAAAGATTCCTGAACCAAGCAATACCTGGAGGCTGGGTTCATAAGGTGAGTACCTCCCTTATGGGCCTGCCAGAATATGCCTTCCTGACCACCACAAGCTCCACAAAACTCAGAGAAGCTGGAGAGTGAGTAGTGCTCAAACCCCAACTACATCTAGGAACCTGGATTCAGCTAGTATGTCTTTTTCATTAGAAACACGTGTGTATTGGCAGAAATAAGAGCTCTTGGGCTTCCAAGAATGTCCTAACTCCCAGACTGGAGGGTATGTCCTTCCTATCCCTCTTTTCGTGCTTCTAATCCTTTAAGATTCATCTAAGGCCTGCCTTGTCCTGAGAACTTACCTTTTACCTCCAGCCCAACCCTGTCCCTCCTGACTGCCCAGAGCAGTGCCTGCTTGGATCACACATTTCTGGTAGAGAATTGTATCAGTTTAGCACTTGATTATATACCATATGGTTGTGTTCTTTAATTGTAGAATCTTCCCTCACCCACCTATATATCCCTGGGTGGTGCAAACAGTTAACATGCTTGTCTGCTAACAGAAAGGTTGGAGGTTCGAGTCCACCCAGAGGTACCTTGGAAGAAAAGTCTGGTAATCCACTTCTGAAAAATCAGCCATTGAAAACCCTGTGGTGCACAGTTCTACTCTGACCCACATGGTGGTTGCCATGAGTCTGAGTCAACTAGATGGCAACTGTTAGTTTTTTTAAAGACAAGCATGGTGTCTGAAACCCTTCTTAATCTCCCATAGCACCTCACATGATGCTGCGCAGAGGTGTCTACATGAGAAATTCACTAAACTGGAAATGTGAGGTGTGGTGTTATAAAGGCACTTAAACAGAGATGGGAAGGGACTATACGGGGAAGCTGAAGAAGCCACATCAAGACTCCCTGAAGAACCTCCAATAGGGCAGCAAAGGAGCATCCAAATAGCTAAGCTAAGCTTCAGCCAGAGATGGGGAGCTCATCTGGACCATGCAATGTCAGTTTCCTGGAGGCTGAAGGCACAGGCATTGCTATACTGACCTCGTGAAGGTGACTCCCATTACTCCCCCAGCTAATGGGTAAATATCTAAACGTTCATCTAAACAACAGTGTGTATGCGTGTGAGAGGGAGAGAGCAAGAGAGAAACAGAGAGACAGACATAGAGAGTCACAGCAGTTACAAGAAAGGGGAGGAAAGATCGGAAGGAGGGCTGAGACACTGAGAAGAGAGACAAGGTGAAAAAGATACCAAAAATGAGTTACAGCTATTCATAGCTTATCTTACAGTCCTCTAATACTTGTCTGGACCTGGCTGTTGTTAAAGTAGCACTTTATGAAGGTTATACTTCCTTAAGCAGTACTATAAGGATTTAGCTTTCTTATAGTTGCAATATTCAAAATAAGGCTGGTAATCAGATCATCTTTTCAGCAAGCAACTATCACTAAGGAGTTCAAAGAGCTTCCCAGTTGTTCTCTCATCAATCCGTACAACACACTCGTGGAGTAACTACAGGGCACAGATGATGAATACTTGGGTTTTCATTCTATGCAGACACTCTTTTCATGGACTGGAGACTTAAGAGCAAGGTATGAGAGTGGGCACTTTAGTTTTCATTAACTCTTTTCCCCCCACACATTGCACCCCTACCTTCACATCTTGCAAGAAAGTCTTAGATGAACATGCTGTATAATGACTGAGTTCAGATCATGAGTTTTTGGAAGAGCACAGTCTCAATTATGTGGGTGCTAATTAGCCAAACTTATGAATTCTTGTAAGTGGAAGAGGTCATTGTAAGCTACAAGCATGAAGATAGAAACAGAAAGAGGAACAAGGGCGAAGGCAAATTAGGGACTAAAAAAGAGAGGAGAAAGCAGAAGGAGAAAGGCTGGCATTTACATGAGAATTCTCATTCCAATATCCAGGGTCCTCTCAAGCACTCTGTGCAGTGCAGTTGGTGTTATGAAACACGTCGATGACTTTATTACCCTAAGGACCCTAAGCTTCACTTAGCAACGCAAGCTCTGCAGGCTGTGACATGGGTCACAGGCGGGCCAAAAAGGCGTCCTATAAGGCTTCTGGCACCAGAATAGGAATGACAATCCCTGCTTTGCCTAACCAGCCTTCATCACTTCAGCCTGAACCATGGGCAAGTCATTCTGGGCAGACACGGCCTGTGGGTTGTGAGGGTTCCCATTTGACAAATTAAGCTGTCAGCATGGATGTTGCAAGGACATTGGTATTTCTGTTTGGAAGTTCAGTGATTGTTGTCTTTGCTTTGCCAGCATGAGAGAGAAACACAGGGCAGTGGCTTCCCATTTGCCTTTTTGAAAGTATTATTTAGTAAAACTCAGAGCCTCATCCAGTGCCACTGGTCTGATGATGAAATCTTTAAGGACCCACTCTCTCTCACTGACATTTCTTCAGGACCAGAATGGCGGGGGTGGGGGACCATCATAAAAGGGATACACAATAGTGGAGAAGCTGATCCCATAGAAAGCTTCTTGGAGAAGCAATGATACCTAAAGCCACGCCAGGCTGGTGCCTGAGCAAAAGTCTCAATTTACAGGTGGGCTATCAGGGAGAATGGGGCAGTGGTGGTTCAGTGGTAGAATTTTCGCCATCCATGCCAGAGACCTGGGTTTGATTCCTGACCAATGCACTTCATGCGCAGCCACCACCTGTCTGTTAGAAGAGACTTGTGTGTTGCTAGGATGCTGAACAGGTTTCAGCAGAGCTTCCAGACTAAGATGGACTAAGAAGAAAGGCCTGGCTATCTACTTCCGAAAATCAGCCAATGAAAACTCTATGGATCACAATGGTCCTGTTTGCAACAAACCATGGGGACAGTGCAGGACTCGGCAACGTTTCATTCTGTTATGCGTGGGATCACCACAAGTCAGGGGCTGACTTGATGGCAGTTAACAACAGTCAGGAAGATTAGAGCAGAATAAATGAATTAATTCACCAAAATAATGCAATGGGGATTAATTTTACTTCTTTATTGCCAGCTCAGTGCTTGGTGATAGGCCACCTTTTAGAAGGTGGTGCTAAGGTGGAGGAGACACGGGGCTAAGATTCCGATGGCTTGGGAGGAAGTTGGGGAAAGGGGACCCCCTCTCCACTGCACAACCCTGGGCAAGTCACTTAACCCTTGTGAACTTTGGTTTCCGGATTTTTAATGAGATTTGTCCCTACTCTCCCTGCTTCCCAGTTTTGTTATGAAAATAAAAAGACACTTCATTGCCATTGTCTCCTTTAATGCGTAAATAGCGAAGTCTGAAGCATTATAATCTGTATTTTGCAAGTAGGTAAACAGTAGCTAAGGGGGTTCAGCAATTTTGTCATTGCTCTAAGTGGTAGATTTAGGATTCCGACTGGGGTCTGCAAATCCCTCCTCTTCCACCACATTGCTTCCTGACCCCTTAACCAAAGGAGCTGTCATTCCTGAAATGACTCTACAAATGACCAAGGGCTAGTCATTGCAGCACACTGTGATTTCTCAGACCATAGCCACATCAGTTTATTACAGGTGAGTCTTAGTTTACCAAGCAAAAAAAAGATTGTACTACTTGTAATAAAATTACATACAGGTTCCTCTGGAAAAAAGAAAGAAAAAAAGTGATACAACAAGAGTTTACTCTATCTTCTATTAGGAAGACTTTTTCCAAGTCTTTTACTGATATTGCTGACAACAATCTCAGCCCTCCAATTAATCTTCCATATCCCTGTCCCAGTAATCTAAGAAGTAAAAAATCAGATCTTGTTAATACCCTGCTTAAAACTCTTCCACAGAGGCTCTTGGCTGTTTATAGAATAATATCTAAACTTGTTATCATGGCATATGAAGTCATCAATATGTTCCCAAGTTTTCTTTCTCTACTGGACTTCTCGTTTTTTTACGGAATATACATTTTTTCCATTCCACTGGGTCAACTCCTACACATCTGTTGACACACAGTTCAAATTCACTTCTTGGGAGACTCCTCCAACTACCCACAGTCAATCCCTTTCTTTGAGTGGCTTTCCAGCCATTTTGCTGAAGGGGCTAGCTAGCATTGTTCTCAACCTCTGCTGCTCAGGCTGTCCCCCGTAGACTGTGAACCCTTTAAGGACAGAGAATAAACATATCTTAATACTCTAATCCCACTACAATGCTTTGTATATATAAAGTGTTCAATAAGTGTTAAATAAGCTCATTCAAAAGGAAACTAAACGGGCTATATAGTAATAGAAGTCAAATAAAAGTCTGGAAAATAGAGATATAAATAATTTAAAAAGGGAAACTAATCATTTTGGAAAGAAAAGTTATTGAATGTGAATGCCAAATTGACAAGAGTTATTTTAATATTTGGCACAAAATCTTAAGTGTCAAGAATAAAAACAGACATTAAGTTACCATGACATACAGACTATAAATCCTCTCAATTCCTATCACCCTTCCTCCTCAGTATTCTACAGAACAGGCAATTTGCAGCTCTAGTTCAACATGTCTGAGAGTGGGTTTTGTATTTTATTAAACGTATTATGAAAGTAAAGATGTGGTAGGGAGTTTGTAGTAAAACCATTCTGGGAGAGGCTGGGCTAATCAAGGTTAGATAGTATTTGACTGTGGGCCTCCTCAGGCCTTTAATACATGAATGTGTGTTGGGACTCTCCAGGAAGGGACATGCTATGCCACAAGACTTAAATGTATTGGACCACACAACTTTTTCTTTTTTCAATTCAAGGAGCATCCCACATGACAAGTGTTCAGACAGAACATACTCTGGGAAACACTGTCCTAGTTTCTTGGATGCCATCATTAATCACTTCACAGATATGCTCAAAAGCAAACACATTGATCGTTGATACAGAAACACACAGAAGCCACAACCGAAATTGCATCCTATGTAAATGTTGCTTCAAAATGGTGAAATAGGTAGCTTATTTTCAGCAAAATGCTTCTCCCTCCTTCAGACATTTGTTGTTCATCCTGAATGTTCAATCACTCATCGGATCTACTTTTTCTGAGTAAAAAGAGCGTGGGCTTAGAAATATTTCTCTGTATCTTAATAGCTGCATGATTTGGGGCAAGAAATTTCTGAAAAGAGAAGCTGTGCTATGTCCATCAAAATCATGCAACAGTGTGATGATTTTATCTGGGCTTTTTGAACCGAAAATCGATGGGGATCCATAGTCTTCAAGGATTTGGGTGAAGCTTTCAGATGTAAGAAATGGTCCTTTGTGGCCCTAAGCTCCTGCAGCACCTGCTCACCTTCTTTGCCTTTGAGAAACTGGAGGTCATCAGGCATGATGTTCAATTTCCTGCCCCTCTACCAGAAACATTTGCCCTTGCCTGTTTTCCACACTCTCAAAGGACAAAGGATTCTTCCTAGTCAATCCCTCACCCATGCCACTAAGCTCTATGTTTCCACCATCTTCTTTCTCCTTCAGTCATCTGTTGTCCCTACTGAATGTTCAATCTCTCTCTCTCTCTGCTGGTTCCTGTCCCTCTACCCATAACATGCTCAAGTACCTCCAACCCTAAATCACCCAAACTAAAACACCCCTCCTCTAACCCACATTCTTCTCTGTTTATAATCCAAATTCTCTTTTTTTCTCCTTCAAATTTCTTTAAAGATTAATCCAAGTTTGCTATGTCTACTTCCTCACATCTCATTTACTTTCAGTCCATTAAAATTTGGTTTCTCCCCAAGTAATCAGTATTCTTCTGATTGTTGAATCCAAAGGAAAGTTCTTACCTCACTGGGTAAGACTTGATGCAGTTGGTCACTCTTTCCTCTTTAACACCTGGCTCTCTTGGATTTAGTGGCACTGTATTCTCCTGACTGTCCTTCTATTTGATCAGTCTTTGTGTTCTTCAGGGTCTCCCGCCCTTCGACTTATCTCTTAAAAGTTGTTTTTCCCCAGGATTTAAGCCTCAGTCCATTTCTCATTTGATCTACTTTTTCTGAGTGATCTTGTCCATCTACGTGTGTGTGATATCCAAATTTCCATATATCCAGCCCAAACCTCTTCCCTGAGCTTCACACTCATATATGCAACTGTTTATTGGACATGCTGTGGTGCAGTGGTTAAGAGCTCGGCTTCTAACCAAAAGGTCAGCAGTTCAAATCTACTATCTACTCTTTGGAAACCCTATGGGGCAGTTCTACTCTACCCTGTAGGGTTGCTATGAATCGACTTGACTTCTATTTTTTTGACATGCTTACAAGGAAGTCCCTCAAGTACTTCAAACTCAACAGGTTCACTACAGAATCATGTTTATACCTCCACTGTTTCCTTGATGGAGGCAGTAGTTACACAGTGACTAGAAGACACTGACTTGGTTTGAATTGCAGTCCCAGCACTTTCCAGGTATGACACTGGGTAAATTACTTAACCATTCCAACCCTCATTTCATCCAAAAAATGGAGATGACCATAGTCCAATGCCCAGAGGGGTACTAAAGAATTAAATGGAAATAGTCAGAGCTTTTGCCTAGCACCTGGTCCTGGTGAGTTATCAATGGGAGCCACCATCGTTATTTCCCACACTCCATGTTTTTTTCCTGAATTCCCTTCATTCTTTATCTCATGTGGAAGTGCTAGCATCTATCATAAGAGTCACAAGGGCAGAAACTTGGGAGTTGTACTTGACTCTTTTATCCCTCTCACTCCACACAGACTACCTATCACAGGTAGTCTAAATAAGGTCCTATATAAGGACCCTGGGTGACACAGTTTGTGCTCAACTGCTAACCTAAAGATTGGTGATCCAAACACACTCAGTGGAACTGCGAGAAAAAAAAAATCCTGGAGAGCTGCTTCCGTTAAGATTACAATCCAGAAAACTCTATGATGCAGTTCTACACTCTGACAACTGAGGTTGCACTGCATAGGAATCGACTTGTAGGCAACTAACAAAAACAAGTATTTCTCAAATCCCACCGCTCTTCTCTTTCTCTACAGCTACTGCCCTAATCCATGCTCTCACCCTCTCTCCTCTGAGCACCTTCTCCCCAGTCTTGGACTCCCTCTCCTGCCCCCCAAATCACTTCCACATAGCGGGCTGGCATGAGCTATCCCAAATGAGACTTGTCCACGTCACTCTCATCTTTAAAACACATCAGAGTCTGACAGCCTGGTCGGCTTTCATTAAGTGCCAGTGACTGAATAAATAAGTGAAATAAAAATATTGAAATGTTGATATTTTGATGTTTTATGGAGTTAGTGATGCAGAACATATGCAATTGGCACAGTCCTGAAAATTCTGGGTCATATAATGACTGTACATCAATGTTATTATCATTAAGGGCCACTTCTTAAGTAGGCTGTGTTTTCAACCTCACAGGTTGGCAAAGCTGGAAGGGGCCTGTGGCAAACATCATTGGTTGTCTACCAACATCTATTCTTAACAATCCTTTGTCCATCTCCTCTGAAGCCTGGAAAAATGAAACATTCACTTTTATGGCTTTTCTTGGTACCCTGAGTGGTGCAAACAGTTCCGTGCTCAACTGCTAGCTGAAAGGTTGACAGTCTGAACCCATCCAGCAGTGCCTTGGAAGAAAGGCCTGGTTATCTGCTTCTAAAAGGTCACAGCCTTGACAACCCTATGGAGCAAGTTCTACTCTGCACACATAGAGTCATCATGAGTCAGAATGGACTTGATGGCAACTAACAACAACAACAGCTTTCCTTACAGCTAAAGGTAGAAAATTAGACGTAAGTATAAGTTTGTTGTGGAGCTTCTGGGAAAGTTTTTAGTCCTGGTAAAAGGGGCAGGTTTTGGCATCCTTCTCCTCTTCTTTTTCTCTTAACCAGAATATGAAGGCTGGAGCTGTGGGAGCCATCGTGAGATTGAATAGAAGGTCAAGAAAATCTCAGAGGCATCAGCCTTGACATCTTTGAACTCCTGTGATTGGACTCCAGGGAGAAAGAACCTTGTTCACTGATGCCATGGTTATTTCAAAGTGCTCATCTGGTTAGGGTAATGTCTATCCTTTTGAGAGGGAGAGCTGGTAAGGAATACAGCTGAGAATTCTTTCCTTAGAATGACTCTTTCTCCCTCAACTGTGTAAGAAAGAAGTAGGGGGCCATGTTAAAGTAACAGCAAATTAACACCATAAGCTGTTCTCAAGTTTTCACAGCTCCAACTACAGGTTAGCAAAACCTATAATTAACACTCTGCTCCATGCATTTCATGATTTATCATGGCTGCAGACTCAGAGGTGGAAAGAGAGAAGAAGTCCCCTAGACTACCATGCAAATTTTTCAGCCACACCTACCTCCTCGATTTCATTAACACCTCCCACCCAACTCAACAGAGGTAGCTGTGCTCTGCCAGCAACTAATGGATGCAGTTATCAAAGCACAGAGACCATTTGCAGCAAATGTTTACACAGCCCTGGCAGAGGTAATGCACTAATTCTATGGTTCAACTTCTCTGTAAGCAGAATCCAGTGTAAAATGAGTTAATCTGGGACCATCCAAGAGGACCTATTTAATTAATACTTAAAGAAGAAACTTGACTAGAAAGCTGAGCCACTTATAAGTGCCATGACCTAGGTTCTGAGGACAACAACAAAAGGAAATTCCAGTGTATTAACACTTCCCAGTTCATTTTAAATAAAATCACAGGGAAAGAGAAAGGAACAACAAAGAAATGAATGCAAATTGGAAAAAATAAAATGTAAGGTTATTTTTCTGTATTTTAAACATAATAAAACTTGCTCTATGCAACAGATATATTCTTTAAAAGTAGTAGCGTAATTGATTTTTGTTGATAAATCTGATTGCTTTAAAAACGCTCAAAAAGAGGAGGCAAGGTCAAGATGGCGGAGTAATCAGACACTTCCTGTGATCCCTGAAAAAACAAGTGAATCGATTATATATGACAGTCTAGGAGCCGTGATCATCAAAGGCAAAGTTGAGGAATTGGACTGAGCAGCAGGGGGAGGGAGAGTCAGTTCAGAAGCAGCAAGGAGTTGCCAGATCTGACGCAGCAGGAACAGGTACCCTGTAGCCGGTGAACACGGTAAGGCAAGCAGTGGTGCTCAGGACACGTTTTCCACATTGGGAGAGACAGAATGGTGGAGAGTCTACTCAAGCCTCCAGAACCAGTGAAAAGCAGCCCTCAATCAGCAAAAGATAAGTACATGCATCTAAACTACCACGCAGATCAAAAAACACCCCCTTTGGGAAAAATCTTTTTCCCATTTACCTGCCCCCTCCCAGCTCTGCACCGGGTCCTGGGCCAGCTTCAGCCATTGCCATGTCTCCTGGGCCAGATGTAAGGACCTGTCATGGGCCCTGAGCCATTCTCCCAGCCTTGGAGAGGGAACAAATTAACAAACAGGAATAAAAAATCTGCCAGCTCCCCTAAGCCAGAAACTCAGGGCAGCTCCTTTGGCTAGGCACAGGCATAAGGTTTCCATGGACTCTGAATGCCTTTTACCCCTGCATCGACTTACGTGGTCCCATTTCAACAGTGTAGGCCCTCATTAGCACAGTACAACAGAGTATATACCTGAAGCCTAACTTCCACTGTCAGCTATACAGTGGAGTGGTAGGTTTATGACATTTGACACCACTCTGCCCATTAAGCAGGGTCCTCACCTACCCACATCAAGGTCCTGAGGACAGGTGGCTCCAACCATGCCACCTAGCTACCTGTGAAAGTGGTCCAAGAATACTTGGTGCCTCCCAGTCCTTACAGTTAACAGCACTGGGTGCCCATAGGCTGGCTGCAAAACCCATCCACAACATGGTTTAGGCAACAGGGACATGCTTCACTCCCAGACACTCAGGGGCAGCTGTCAGCCCCCTGCCTTGCTCAGTGCATGCCTCCTACTGCAGCCAGTTACCTGTGCCTACTCTAATCACCCCTGCCCATCTAAGACTGTAAGTGAGTGCCTGCACCACACACTTGGTGATTGATTACCTGGACACCTGAGCTGAATCCTTACAAGAAAAGTAAATGGAATCCTGGGCTCACATATCTAGTAACAGATCTAACCACCTGGTGACAGGATGTTAGAGGAGACAAAAATCAAACTAGGTCACACATGCAGCCTATTTGGGCATATCAAAACAAAACAAAACAAAAAGCTAGGACACAGTAAGCAAACAGAAAATAAATAAATATAATAATTTATTGATGGCTTGGAGACAACAGTCCATATTAAATCATATAAAGAGGCAGACCATGATGGCTTCAGCAAGCTCCCAAAACAAAGAATCAAGAAATTTTCCAAAGCAAGAGAACTTCTTGGAATTACTGGAGGTAGAATACAAAAGATTAATATACAGAACTCTTCAAGATATCAGGAAGCAGATGAGGCAAAAACACAGACCAAGCCAAGGAACACACAGACAAAGCAATAGAGGAACTTAAGATTAGAGAAGAGCATAATGACAAATTTAACAGGCTGCAAGAATCCATAGAGAGATAACAATAAAAAATCCAGAAGATTAACAATAAAATTTCAGAATTAAACATGTCAATAGAAAGTCATAGGGGCAGCATTGAGGCAATGGAAGTCAGAATTAGTGAGATTGAAGATAAAACACTTGACAAGAACTAATTTGATGAAAAATCAGAAAAAAAGATTAAAAAAAATGAAGAAACCCTAAGAATTATGTGGGACTTTATCAAGAGAAATAGCCTATGAGTGATTGGAATACCAGAATTTGGGGGGGGGGTAACAGAAAAAACACAGAGAATTGTTGACAGATTTGTTGGCAGATAACTTCCCTGATATCGTGAAATATGAGAAGATATCAATCCAAGATACTCACGGAACCTCACACAAAGCAGATCCCAAAAGAAAGTCACCAAGATATATTATAATGAAACTTGCCAAAACCAAAGATAAGAAGAAAATTTCAAGAGTGGATAGGGATAAATGAAAAGTCATCTACAAAGGAGAGTCAATAAGACTGAGCTTGGACTACTCAGCAGAAACTATGCAGGCAAGAAGGCGATGGGATGACATATATAAAGCCTTGAAGAAAAAAATTGCCAGCCAAGAATTATATATCCAGCAAAACTGTCTCTCAAATATGATGGCGAAATTAGGAAACTTCCAGATAAACAGAAGTTTAAGGAATTTGCAAAAACCAAACCAAAATTACAAGAAATACTAAAGAGAGTCCTCTGGTTAGAAATAACATCATATAACAAGCCAAGACTAGAACACAGGACAGAGCAACCAGATATCAACCCAGATAGGGAAGACAGAAAAACAAATCAAAGTAAAAATGCAGAAAATAGGGAAACACAGACTTTAATATGTAAAACATGACAACGCCAAAACAAAAAAGAGAGACTAAAAAATGTAGTCATAGAGTTTTCATACGGAGAAGAAGACAAGGTGATATAAAGAAATAAAAGACTAGTTTAAACTTAGAAAAATAGGGGTAAATATTAAGGCAACCACAATGGAAACAAGCAATCCTACAAGTCAAAATAAAAAAACTAGAAAAATATAGAGACTCAGCAAATACAAAATCATCAACAATGAAAAAGATGAAAAGAAAATACCTAAAGAAAAACAACTCAGTACAGAAAATTAAGTGGAACAAAGAAACTGTCAACAACACATTAAAAAAACACATCAAAATGACAACAGTAAACTCATACCTATCAATAATTGCGCTGAATGTAAGTGGACTAAATGTGCCAGTAAAGAGACAGAGAGTGGCAGAATGGATAAAAAAACACAGTCCATCTATATGCTGCCTACAAGAGACACACCTTAGGCTTAAAGACACAAACAAACTAAAACTCAAAGGATGGGAAAAAATATATCAAGCAAACAACACTCAAAAAAGAGCAGGAGTGGCAATATTAATCTCTGACAAAATAGACTTTAAAGTAAAATCCACCACAAGGAT
>NW_004444124.1:362489-407271 GCF_000243295.1 Trichechus manatus latirostris | reverse complement strand
ATGGAACATTCTCCAGAATAGACCACATATTAGGCCATAAAGCAAGCCTTAACAGAATCCAAACCATCGAAATATTACAAAGCATCTTGTCTGATCATAAAGCCATAAAAGTAGAAATAATAACAGAAAAAGCAAGGAAAAAAATCAAACACATGGAAACTGAATAATACCATGTTCAAAAACTACTGAGTTATAGAAGAAATTAAGGATGGAATAAATAAATTCACAGAATCAAATGAGAATGAAAACACATCCTACCAGAACCTTTGGGACATAGCAAAAGCAGTGATCAGAGGTCAGTTTATAGCAATAAATGCACACATCCAAAAAGAATAAAGGGCCAAAATCAAAATATTAACCCTATAACTTGAACAAATAGAAAGAGAGCAGTGGAAGAAGCCCTCAGGCACCAGAAGAAAGCAAATAAAAAAAATTAGACCAGAAATAAATGAAATAGAGAATAGATAAACAATTGAAAGAGTTCACAAAACCAAAAGCTGGTTTTTTGAAAAGAGCAACAAAATAGATAAATTGTTGGCCGAACTGACAAAATCTGTTACAGTATGGGGAGTACGACTAAGGTCACATAGCAGTGTGTGTATAAAGTTTTGTATGAGAATCTAACTTGAATTGTAAACTTCCGTTTAAAGCACAATTAAAAAAACACTCAAAAAGAAATATTTAAAGAGATTTTTCATGTGTCATTTATTTTTTTTACAAAGTATTTGCATTTCTGTTATTTAGATCTTGATTTTTAGTTTGAGTTTCTTGAAATCGAGATGTACCTGCATTTATAAACCTTTGCTCTTAATTTCATTTAACACTTGTCTCTTCTGATTATAGAAATTTCTTAAAAAATCTAAGTTTCATGGCTTTATTCAGTCCTACTGAAACAAGTACTGCATTTTAAGAGACTTATTTTTGAGCCTCAGTGAGCATCCAACAATGTTCTTTTTTTCTTAAGTCTCAGTACTACCACAGTCGTTGAAGCCTGAGGTAGTCCTGTAACTGCCTGAAAGACTTGAGGTGCAGTAAGCACACTGATAAAGATAAAGCCTTATTACTGGTCCTTTAGAGAAGCCCTGGAGTCACAGTGGTTAAGGGCTTGTCTACTAACCGAAAGGTCAGCAGTTCGAACCCACCAGCCGCTCCGAGGGAGGAAGATGTGGCAATCTGATTCCATAAAGATGTACAGCCTTGGAAATCCCATGGGGCAGTTCTAGTCTGTCCTATAGGGTCGCTATGAGTTGGAATCGACTCTATGACAATGGGTTTGGTTTTTTGGTTTTGGTGTGGTCCTTTAGAAATGTGCTTGATTTCTCATACACTAAACAGCAGAATGTTGAATTTTTCCATTTTCCATATCTTGTATCTATAATAAATTTGGAAATAGGAAATCATCTAATGTAATAATGCCTATAATAGGCCATGCATGTTGGAACAAAGCTTAACTCTGTTTGAAAGTACACATTATGAGCTCTAAGAAGGGTTTAAAATACATGTTGGTTTAAAAATACATAGATTTTACGTCAAAATCAAAGATGTTATGCTATATTTCCCTTTTTCCTGAAGCACAAAATTTCGAATATGTCTTTTGTAGGATAGAAGACTTCAGATGCTCACTGTAGTGGATGCTGTAGTATGCTGCCCAGATCTTTCTCTTTCAAGACTGAGACATTCATTTCCCCAGTTGCTGAGTGTTGATGGCTGACAGCACTTACTGAGTCACTGTCAGGAATCTGCTCTCAGCCACAGAGACCCAACTACGCTAAAGGTTACAACCCCTCCCTGGGGATAGCCTTAGCCAATGACCAGTCGATGCCCAATGCCCAAGGTATAAAGGTGCGGTGTTCTTTCCTCACAGTGGAATAACTCTGAAATCCAGTTCAGCTGTAGAGGTCCCCATGGGATTCACTGAGACCTTTGTTAGATTATAGTTCAACTCCCCCCTCTATCCAATACTGATTTCCTTCACTCCGTCACAAATGTTGATCCCAAGAGGGCACCCCAATAAACTTTCTGTGCACTAATCTCCTTCTCAGAGTTTGTTTCCTGGAAACCCAACCTAAGACACATATATTGTCATTCTCCCTAAGATGTTCATTATCATAATTATTTTCTGAATGATCTATGGAAGAAGGTCTCAGATAAGTCCAATTCAGGGACAAAGCTTCCCTAGCGTCTTCTCAGTGCCCTAAGTATTTGCCAATAAAGGTGGAGATAAAAATCTCTTCATAGCTTGAGCAGAAGTTTGGATAGAGTACTCAAATGGTGCATTGAGTATGAGTGATAATTCCATTATATATTTGTCAAGGGCATCTTAATTAAATCTAGCCTTGGTGCTCAAACAAACGTGCACGCATGCACACACACACATGCACACACACACAAGGGAGAGATAAATGGACTTAAGGAAAGAAATAAAAATGTTATTTAAACATTATCTCAAAATATTGTTAAGAATATGAACTGTGGATTAACTATGCATTCCCTTTCCACAGAAAATATCTATTATTAAAAATACCTAAAATATGTATTAACAATAATAGTCTGCTCTTTAATTGTAATTAAATTGTGGTTATTTCATTTTGTCTAACATACTGGTATAATAATTTAGTTTTCCCTTCTCAGCCTATAATTGGGATAACAAACAATTCTGTGTAGAACCCCAAGCATCCCACCCACGTTGTTTATATCAGCTCGGGGACCTCTCTTTTCCTCTCCCACTTCCACTCTGGCTTCAACCAACTGCCTTCCCCACATTTATATTTCCATTTGCACTGTAAATGCAAGTAAGCATAAACCGTGTTCCTCAAGTGATCAGGGGTCAGAGCTTTTGTTTGTCTGTTTTAAGAAAGTATTGTTTATTTTTAGTTTTTGTTTTAAGTACTTTTAATTTCTTTGTACATATATTCCTATGTGTATCAATAATTTTTATGGGAACACTGGTGGCATAGTGGTTAAGAGTTTGGCTGCTAACCAAAAGGTTGGCAGTTCGAATCCACCAGGTGCTCTTGGAAACTCTTTGGGGCAGTTCTACTCTGTCCTATACGGTCGCTATGAGTCGGAATTGACTCAATGGCAACAGATTTGGTTTTTGGGTTTTTTGTCAATACTTTTACAAAGATGATACATACAACCATCTCAGGCTTGCTTTTTTCCTCGCTTGGTTCCCTCTCCCTTTTGCTCCTCCTTCCCTTAGTTTGGCCACACTCTCATTAAGAAACTCATATCAATACCTATGTGTGTCCTTCATATTCTTTTTAGTACTCAGAATATTACACAGATCTATGTACATATACAGTTACACACATACATATGGAAGGCCATATGAACTTTTTTCTGTATTCTCTTTTTTCACTCACTACCTTTCTTGAAGTCATCTGGCATAGGTTTAATTCATTTTTTTAAATAATAATACATTATGGGAATATACTACAATATATTCAACCATTTCACTATTGAGAGATGTTTGTTTCATTTTTATTTTTTAATTTTTTTCCCCCCACTATACACAGTGTGGAAACTCTGCTGGTGTAGTGGTTAAGAGCTACCACTACTAACCAAAAGGTTGGCAGTTCGAATCCACCAGGCACTCCCTGGAAACCCTATGGGGCAGTTCTACTCTGTCCTACAGGGTTGCTATGAGTTGGAATTGACTCGAACGTGACTTTTTTTTTTTTTAAATACACAATGTTGCAGTACATAATAGCTTTACAAACCAGATTTTTAATATCTTTGGTATAAATTCCTAAGAGTGGAATTTCTGGGTCAAAGGGTATATATATTTTTAATATTAGTAGATATTGCCATATTGTTTTTCAAAAAAGTTATAAAAAATTGCACTTTTCTATCAGCACTGTATAAGGGTATGCTTTTTCCACATACCATCTAGGAACAGATATTGTAGTCTTTTTCAAATTTTTGTTAGTCTGATAGATGTTAAACTTGCTCCTCACTTATCAACTATTTTGTTATCTGACATTTTGTATTTACGACAATATACTTTCTCTTCACTTATCAACTATCTTATCTGACATTTTATATTTATGAAATAGTAAAAAACCTACTTTCTGACTATTTTGCACATTAACAATGTATGTCTTGCAGTAACGGATGCCCAGCTGTGAGGCAAGAGTAATGCTGGCTGTGATGGTTACGGTTATGTGTCAACTTGGGTGGACCATGATTCTCAGTGGTTTGGCAGTTATGTAGTGATGTAATTTGGCAGTTATGTAATGACGTAGTCATCCTCCATTTTATGACCTGATGTGGTCATCTTCCATTTTCACATAACACTGATTTTGCATAACAACCTGGTCTTTGTAACCTAACTGTATCGATAAGTGAAGAGAGGGTATAGTAAAAAATTTAGTATCCAACTATTTTGCGTATTAACAATGTATGTCTGGCAGTAATGAATGCTAAGGTGCGAGAAGAGAGTAACGCTGGCTGCAGTGGACTCACTGCGGTTGATGTCGCCTACTACAGTAACTCATGGTGTCATCCCCCCATGGACCTCCTCTCGTGCCAGCCCCAACCTGTGCAGGGGAGATGCCTTGGGCTCCTGTGACTCACCTCCCAGTGGCGAGCGCAGCTGCCCAGCTCCTGGTGGCTCACAGCGGCTCTCAGCTCCGGGCAGCACAGAGTGGCAGAGGTGAGCCAGCAGATCCGGCTGCTTATCTGGGTATAAGGTGGCCATGCAGGAATGGTCCCTGTCCCCTCACTCAGTGCTCCCATACATTCCTTCTCTGAGCCTGTGCCTGCTGTGCTTGGGTCTCTTCAGTGTGGGCGACCACCCAGCTCCACAGAGCTATGCTCTGGCACCAGCCCCCACACTCCAACTAGCTACCAACCTAGTGAGCTGGAGAGCAGAGGGAGGAGGAGATTGAGGAAGTAGATGGAAGGAGGGAGAGGTGGTAGGGGAGGAGTAGGGAGAAAGGGGAGAGGAGGAGGGGAACAAGGGCAAAAAGGAGGTGGGTGTTGGAGTGGACTTGCCATGGTGGGAGCATCACTTGCTAGCCCCAAGGCACTTGGAAGAGTACAAGAGGACACCCTGCAGCCTCATGTCCCCGGTCATCTTCCATTTTTGCATAACATCAATTTTCACATAATGACCTGGTCTTTGGAACCTAACCATGTTGGTAAGTGAGGACTGGGTGTACTTTGCTTCCCTGGTCTGCAAATGAATTGAAGTTTATTGTCATATGATTACTGACCATTTGTTTTTCTCTTTTGTGACTCTTCTCTTCATAGCCTTTGCATACTTCCTATTGTTTGCATTATCAATTAGTAACAGAATTTTTTCCTTTTGCTTTCTATGTTGACATTTTATCTGTTATTGACATTTTGAATAGTTTTTCAGATTTATGTTTTGTCTATAGACTTTATGGTATTTTGAATTACATATTTATATTTTGGTCACTTCTGGTACTTTGGCATATATACTGCACTCTTACGAAAATAATGTGTGCCTTCTACGTTTGTTTGCCAACTGCACCTTCCCCCCATGAGGTATTTTCGTAAGAGCACTATGTTAATTTTTTCACAGTAACTTGTAAAAGAAAATTGGCATAATGGTACTTACGAAAATACCTCACAGTGAGAGGACGCTGTTGGCACACAAACGTAGAAGTGCACGTTATTTGTGTAAAAATATGTTATTACAAGTATAGACACATACACACTCATAGAGTTTTTCTTTTCTTTGACAATTTCAGAATTTCCAGTCTTAGGTTAAATGTTCTTACAAAATTGCCTTGTAGAGTTTTATTGTCTACATTACTATTTATTCCATCTGAAATTTAGTATTGCGTATCATATAGGATGAGGATCAACTTTTTATTTTCTTTCAGTTGGAGAGTCAGTTGTTCCAGCATCATTTGTTAAAAAACAAACGAAAACCTCATACTTTTCTTACTCCTCTAAATAAACAACTATATTAATTCATTTTATATACTGAGATCTATTTCTAACCTCTATATTCTCTTCCTACTGTATATATTTTATACTTTATTCTGATAGCTTGTTTTGATAGAAAATCTTCTATCTCTTATTATTCCTTTGTATAGTCTTCTTGGCTATTGTCAGGCGTTTATTCTTTAAAATGAACTTTATGACTATTTTATCCAAGCTTATACCCTGCTTTAGAAAAAAAGAAAAATTCCATGGGGATCCTAATAGGTAATATGTTAAATATACACATTAACTTTGGGAGATAATTTTTTTTATTAATATTTTGAGACGTCACATCCAAAAGAACACTACGTTTTCATTGGTTTTTCATGTCTTTTATTCAGATTTTATCTGATTTATATAGGTTCTGTGTCTTGTTTTTTTAACTTCAATCTTACATGATTTATAGTTTTGGTTACTATTATATGTGAAATTGTTTTATGTTCATTTTTAATTTAGGCAAGAAAAGAAAAAACCATCAATTTCTATATATTTATCTTCTATCTAGCCATTTTACAATACTTTTTGTTAATACTGTGTTATAGATTGAATCGTGTCCCCCGAAAATATGTGTTATAAATCTAACCTCTATACAGCCCTGGTGGTGCAGTGGTTAAGCTGCTAACTGAGGCGTGATGGTTCAAACTCACCAGCTGCTTCATGGAGAAAGATGGGGCAGTCTGTTTCCGTAAAGATTACAGCCTTGAGAACCCTATGGGGCAATTCTACTCTGTCCTATAGGGTTGCTATGAGTAGGAATTGACTCGCAGCAATGGGTTTGGGTTATGCTTGTGGTTAAGATCCCATTTGGGAATGAGTTTTCTTTGTTAGGTTGATGAGGCAGTGTTAGTGTAAGCTATGTCTTAAGTCAATATCTTTTGAGATATAAAAGAGGTTAAACAAGCAATAGAGAAAGTAGAGATAGAGGAAGACAGACGCCAAGCCACATGAAGATCACCAAGGAGCTAAGGGATAGAAGCTCAAAAGAAACAAAGACCTTCCTCCAGAACCAACAGAGAGAGAAAGCCTTCCCCTAAACCTGGCACCCTAAATTCAGACTTCCAGTCTTCTGAATTGTGAGAAAATAAAATTCTGTTTGGTAAAGCCACCCATTTGTGGTATTTCTGTTATAGCAGCACTAGGTAGCTAAGACATACTAGTAGTGCTTTTTTCCCTTAATCTATATCATAGCAAAATAAATAGTTTTACCTCCTATTTTCCAGTGTTTATCGTAGTTATTTCTCTTATATTGTTCCTTTGTTAAAAGCAATACTTAAAAAAAAAAAAAAGGAATGATGATAGCAGGCATCCCTGTCTAATTTCTGATTTTTATTAAAATGATGAATTTTTTGCTGTTTAGGATACCAAAAGCTGTTAGTTTGGGGTAAATCATCTTTATTATAATTGAGTAGTTTTCTTCCACTTTTGTTTTTCTAAAATGACTCTTGAATTTTATCATGCACCTTTTCAGTGACTATTAAGTTGATTGTCTGATTTTTCTCCCTTCACTTGTTTATGTATAGGATTATATGGTCAGACTTCCTGATATTGAACATCTTTTGCTTTTTTGTGCATGTGTTTAATTGCAACTTTTGTAAATTCCTAGAAAGATGTTTACCAAAATGTGTTAAATATTAATCACTATACCTGAATAAAAGGATTCCATGATCACATGAATTTGAGAAGCACTGGACTAAGCAAAGTTAAATAATGGTACTTCCTAGAATTTTTAAATCTAACATACGTTGTGAATCTTCAAGAGGAGGATAGAGTACAAATTATTTACTGAACTTTATTTGACAACCTATTTTTGTGGAGCATCCCATGGGACTAGATTAGAGCAGAACAAACTTTGGGAAATGCTCATATGGAGATAGCATGCTATAATGTGCAAATATTTTCATCACATGAGACCAATTAAATCATGAGGCAGAGACGATAAATCAAAGGTCACAACTATATGATGCTAAAACCATTAGTTTGGAGAAAAATAACTTACATGACATTTTGTACCAATTGTACTCACTTTTATTTATACTGGATTTTTGCCTGGGTAGGCCCAAATGATTGATGTTTTGGCATTAAACAGACCCAGCTTAGAGCATAGAGTGGTCCAGGCACTGGAAGTAATCCCAGCTCCAGCCAAATGTTAATCTATAATTCCAATAAATCATGCAATGCACCTGTACCCACCCTTCTCTGCTATGCAATCCGTGGTACCATGACTCAGGTTTGCATGTGGTACTCACCAATGACATACTCCACTCTGAAGAGATCCCTGTTGGGGTTATATGGACGATTGAAGTCTATCTGGATGTGGAAAGACTGTCCTCGACGTACAATCAACTTGTTGTTGTCATACTTGTCAGTATGGTGGTCCACCTTGTTGCTGTCCCATCTCTCCTTGAACAGGTGAACATTCATGACATTCAGATAGTCTATGCACAAAGAAAACAATAGAGGGGGGCTGTTAAGTAAGTTTGGTTTAAACACAAATTCAGAAAACAAGATTATTTTTCATGAAGAAACTTGGCAGGAAAGTCTGTTGAATAAAACTCTATACATGGATCAGCCAACTTGTGAGTGAGTTAGTCTTATGTGACATTACTGCTTTTGAAGAGGAGTCTTAGACTTTTACCACCTATGATGTCATTTTAGACCAGAGGGCACTCACTTGGGTATAGATGAAGGAGTATTTACAATGCCTATCTTATAGATTGAGAACATTGGCAGTTTGGCGGTAGACTTCTTGCCTTCCATACACGAGACCCAAGTTCGATTTCTGGCCAATCCATCTCATGTGCTGCCACCACGCATCTGTCAGTGGTGCTTTGTTCTGCTATGATGCAGAACAGGTTTCAGCAGAGCTTCCAGACTAAGATGGTCTAGGAAGAAAGGTCTTGTGATCTGAAAATCAGCTGGTGAAAACCCTGTGGATCACAACGATCCAATCTGCAACTGATCATGAGGATGGCACAGCACTGCGTAGCATCTTGTTCTGTTGTGCATGGGGTCACAATTAGTCGGTGGCTGACTTGATGGAAGCTCACAACAACAATGGCGGTATCTTATAGATCTAGACACAGAAAAGCTAGGACCAGAGTTCATGTCTCCAGGTTTTCAGGCTCATGCTGATTTACTTTAGGTCTGATACTTCCATTGTGACCACCGCTTCACTGTGTGACTAGCTTGGGATATGTCAGGAAATCGCGACTCCAGTTTTCTTACCTTTTAAAAGGGAAGAATCAAATCTAACAAAACCTCAAAGGGATGTTTTAAGGACAAAGTTGGGTATTAATCCAAAATTATCTTCTTAACTAAGGAAGGTTCAAACAACTCCTTTTTTGGTCATTCAAAGGCAGGAAGTGAGGGGACAGGTTTGGAGAAAGGATGCTAACAGTTCTGTTACCATTTTACAGATACAGAAACTAAAGCCTATTTCCCTAGCTACTAAATGATCAATCTACAAGTCATGCCCTGATTTGCTTAACTCCAAAATCCACATTTTTTCCTTCTAATTTTTGGAATCAAGAGTGTGAATGTCAGTTATACATAAGAAGCCCTGGTGGTACAGTGATTAGTGCTCGGCTGCTAACCAACCAACAGGTTGGAGGTTCGAACCCACCAGCCGCTCCGTGGGAGAAAGATGTGGCAGTTGGTTTACCTAAAGATTATAGCCTTGTAAACCCTAGGGGGCAATTCTTCTCTGTCCTATAGGATTGCTATGAGTTGGAATTGACTCGATGGCAGCAGGTTGTTATAACTTTGCATGAATTACTTAAACTCATTTCCTCGTTCATGAAATGTGGACACTAACATTTATTTTACAGACTCTCATAGAGCATATCTGAGATCACTAAAGGTGAAGGTAACTCTTAATTATTCGGCTACACTGTATTTTAGAAAATCTAGTCTAGAAACTGATTTGTGTGTGTGTATTTGGAGTTCTAACAGGGCATTGGGAATGGAAGGCTGAGATGGGGTTACACTGGCCCCTTGCCTCCCCTCCTGTTCCCAGATCCTGTCTGCTGCAGGGTTTGCTCTTACGGCTGAAAACAGTATGTTCGTGGAGAATACAGCTCCTGAGCCTGTATCCGTGCTGGGGCATCTCCCATGATTCCTTTTCTTCTACATAGGAATTCTGTGCAGGATGCCTAGCACCTTTTTGCCCTCAGAGACAAAACTAAAGCTAAACTCTAAGAGCCCCTGAAACAATCTCAATAAACTCAAAATTCAGGCAATCTTAGTTTGAATCCAGGTCTCATAGTTACTTAGGAAGTGATTTTGCCTCTCAAAATCTGAATTTTCTCATCTTTAAAATGACAATACTAATACCTTGAGAACTTCTTTCGATAAGATTAAATGAGACAAGGATCAATGGGTCGCTCTATGTCTGGCACATAGTCGGGCCATAGGCTTCCTTGTGGCTCTCTGGATATGTACTCGGATGGAGCCATTTCACATGGCATGGTGCTCAGTGGATTATTCTGACTGCAACATTATAGCAAACAGAAAACACAAGCTGTAGTTTTATTTTTACCTCATCTCAGAGCCCTGTTGTAGCACATGGCCCCCTGAAGGGCCCTTTCTTTCCATTATGCTGTGGGCTGAATATGCTTAATTTTCTAGACCTCTCTCTTCCAAGCTGCCTTTCTTCTAAGTTCTCTGGCCTTATTGAGGTCACAATCCCCAGTGTTAAATCAGCCTATGAAAGAATGTGAAAATCATAAACATCACAGTTGAAAAAGACCTCAGTAATCAACTCATCTGGCCTTCTCTGCTAACACAGTGCCTTTTAAAAATGTTTTTTTTAGAAAATATTTCTAAGAACCTAAGTCCTCAGAAATGGGTTCAGTCAATTTTTCATTCATCAGCACCACTGGAAGGAATATACTGACATTATAATCTCACAGAGTCTTAGAATTCAAAGGTACTTTCTGGAGCATCTGGTATACCTGCTAACTACTGCATGAACATCTTCATGAAAGCTTTAGTACTTGGGATTCTAGCCTCCATGGGACTAGGGAACTCACTACCTGACAGGGAAAACTGTCCCATTTTTAAGCAACTTTAATTATTTGAAAAATTCTCTTAAAATGAACTGACGTTGGCTTTTCTATGATTTGTCTACCCATGAATCCTGGTTCTGACTTCTTGATAAACATAGAATATATCTTCTACTCTTTCCATCTGGCCCTCTTTAGATATATCATGACTGCTGTCATAGTTCCTCTAAATCATTCTCCATTTCCTCAACTGTTCATTAAGAAATGATTTCAGGAACGTTTACCCTTTGCTCTGTTCTGGAATATATTCCATTTTGTCAGTTTCTCTCTTGAAATGTATTTCCCAGAATTAAGTACATTACTCTGGTTGTAGTTTTTCCAATAAAAAACAATGAGAATGTCATTTCTTTCAAAATAAATTGTGTATTTCTATTATTTTAGCCCAAGATATCATTAGTGTTTTGGATATGCTTACCTTAATGTTGCTTTATATTAAGTCGCTGGTCAGCCAAAACCCTTAAAAATATATTCTGATGTCATTCCTACCAATAATGGATTTAAATTAATTCAAACTCAAAACCCACTGCCGCTGAGTCAATTCCAACTCATAGTAACCCTATAGGACAGAGCAGAACTGCCCCACTGAGTTTTCAAGGCTGTAAATCTTTACAGAAGCAGACTGCTACATCTTTCTCCCTCAGAGTGGCTGGTGGGTTCAAACTGCTGACCTTCTGGTTAGCAGCCTAGTACTTTAACCACTGAGCAACTAGGGCTCAAAACTCAATTCAGACCTTGCAAATCACTCACCCATGCTGTTATTTAGCCCTATCTATTTATGCAATTGTTTTTTCTGCTTTACTCAATATTAGCACCTTACATGTATTAATAGTAAATTTTATCTTATTGAATTTGATTCATTGTTCCATGCTGTTAAGATTTTAGACCCTAAGTGTACATTCAATCTATTTAATATCCTCTCTTGCTTCTTGTCCTCCATGAATTTTATAAATGTGTTATTTTATGTTGTCATCCAAGACATGGCTATGTTGTTGTTGTTATGTGCCAGCGAGTCAATTCTAACTCATAGTGACCCCATGTGACAGAGTAGAATTGCCCCATTGGGTTTCCTAGGCTGTCATCTTTATGGGAGCAGATCACCAGGTCTTTTCTTTTGCAGAGCCGCTGGTGGGTTCAGACCACCGACCTTTCATTTAGCAGCCAAGTGCTTACCCTTTGCCCAATTGCCTAATAAATACAAGCTAGGTAAATGCACAGTGGTAGGTACTAAAAAGTGAACAGATAGTTACAATACAGTATGATAAACTCTGATAAAAGATGTGTGGATTATCAGTGGGGGATGTCTGGGAGGAGCTTCTCACCCAGACTAGGAGGGATTAAAGAAGCTTTCTGTAAGAAGTGAGGTATAAGCTGCAGTCATAAAGACAAGTAAGTTATCCAGGTGGAAAGGGAGGTGGGGAAGAAAGTTCCATGCAGAGAGGGAGACGTGTGAAGAATGAGGCAAGAGAGGGCATGGTTTGTTTAAGAAGTTGGCAGATGATTGGTTGGCTGAGGTGTAGTAGGAGGAGCCACAGTGGAAGAGCAGGCTGGAGCCCACTCATGGAAGCCTGGCAGACCATGTTAAGGAGTTTGGACTTAATTTTAACTTTCATTTTTCACCAGGCCTTTCTTCCAAGGTGCTGCTGGCTGAATTTGAACCTTCAATCTTCAGGTTAGTAGAAAAGTACAAACCATTTGCGGCACTCAGGGACCTCTAATTTTAGACCCTGAGTGTGTATATATGTGTGTGTGTATAAATATAAAATCATGTCAGTTTGCTGTTTCAGATTCTTCATTGGACCCACAATGAAATATATATTGATATCTTCATGTATATGCATGGCAGTCAAAAGGCTGTTGCAGCATTCTGGGTGAGAGATGATGGAGAGTCCATTCTGCCTGTGGGGAATGGAATGTGCTCGTCCTGGGACACTCCCAGGGCTTACCCCTCTCCTCCGCCCGATGATGATTTGCCCCTGAATATGAGCAGATTAGCTTTATGGCTTGCCTTCCCAAATAGTTTTGACTCCAGGGAAAAACAAATCTGGAGAGGGAGACTCAAGTACTTCTTTGGTACCTATGATAGTCCTAGTTCTCACTGCAAAATGGAGTTGGTGTGGGGTTTAAGTAAGGAAATGCATCAGTGTTCCATCACAGGTCTGGCACATGGCACATGCTCAATAAATGACAGCAATCAAGGTAATAACAATAGCACTGAGCATTTGGGCAGACGCTTGGAGTGGATGAGGTGACAAATCAGGTATCTGAGAGGGCATGGTGGAAGGCTGGAATTTGAGCAAGGGGAAGCCATCAAGCTAAGGAACGTCTCTCTGTGAAGCTTGTAGGAGTGGCCTTCCAGCCCTTTCCAGGCAAGCTTGCCCCTCCACATCCACTGTCTTCTGACCACACAGGCTCGTTTTTCTTTCCTGAATTTCTACAGGTGGGCAGAATCCTTTTCTCCTCTCAATTGCCAGAACACGTATTTCTTTTTTTTCCCCTTTTTCGTATATTATCATAAACCACTTTGTATTATCTTTATGTAGGTGATTTTATCTATTAGATTATAAACTCCTTGAGAATGAGACCATGTCTTAATCATCTTGTCAGTATGCCTGGGCAATGTGCAAAATGCCATAGAAATATGCAAATATGCTATTTCTCACTTTACACAAACCCAGTGCCTGAAAATTAGAGCTTGGAGTTTACTAGTCATTTTAAAATGGATTTTTCCATTTATTATAGGATTAACCACAGGAATTCTTTAAATGTCATTTTTCAGACAATTTCATTCTCAATATATGCTAGTTTCGGGGCCATGTATATTGTTGAAGATGGTGATACAGGGTTTTATAATACAAGGCCTCCAGGTCAACAGTTTTGTTTCAGATTGGAATAAAAATATTCTGTCTTCATATAGCCCACTCTCAACTGCTCGTAAGAAAGAGTAAACAAAAGGGTGCTAATGAATTCCTTTGAGTATAAAACCTATGCAAAAAAAAAAAAAAAAACTCAATAAAAAGAGATACTTGTGAGTTTATAGTTCTTTCCTAGTGAAAAAAAATGTATATGACAAGAGTTTGTTTTAAAATAATGTAGCCTATATCATTATGCTTTTGACAACATTTACTTCTAAGCATGGAGTTTTAAAAAATGTTATTTTTTTCTAAGTGATCTTTTCATTCTCTATTGCAATATTACCCTAACAATTCAACACCTTTAGGATGAAAGAAAAAAAAAGTATAGGAAATCACAGTGGTGCTCTAAGTGAGGAAAAACTAAAGCAGTAATAAGTAAATTTTCTCTGTATAATCTTTTAAAATAACAGTCCATCTTAAAATAAATTAACTAAGGAAAATATTTCATTTAAAAAATAAAACTGGATTAAGATATAGTAGATGGAAAGCTACACTGAGAGGTAGACAGTTTAAAGAAATAACATTCCAGACTGTAGTCAAATGCGTAAAACATACAGAAGGGTAAAATGCAGGGTAGTTTATTCTTTAGAAGCAGAGAAGGGCATGGCAGCCATGTTGCCTTCTCTCAAATGTAATCTCCTGATTGGTCTATGGATTTATTAGGGGCTGACCCAAATATTGACCTTGGTTGTTCAGTGGTAGAATTCTTATCTTCCATGTGGGAGACTTGGGTTTGAATCTCACCCTGTGCACCTCATGACAGCCATCACTCGTCTGTCACTGGTGGCTTGTGTGTTGCTATGATGCTGAACAGGTTTCAGCGGAGCTTCCAGACTAAGATGGGCTAGGAAGAAAGGCCTGATGATTTACTTCTGAAAATCAGCCACTGAAAACTCTGTGGATCACAATGGTCTGATCTGTCGCTGTTCATGCGGATGGTGAAGGACCGGCAGCGTTTTGTTCTGTTGTGCATTGGGGTCACCATGAGTGTGGGGCTAATGACAGCTAACAACAGTCCCAAATATTAAGGAAGGAGGTGAAGCTCTCAATACCACAGATTAAACATTTTCTTCACTGCTCATGGATCGTCACACCCAGATTAAGCCCAGTATTTGGGTCTTACAATATCTAGTAATAGAAGGATTCTACAAACGGTTGTCATAAAATATGGGCAGAGATATAAAAGTAACATAGTTCTTTCTATCTTCCAATTTCCTTAGTAGTGCCCCTTCCCACATAGTGGGCACTCAAACATTTATTAAGCTGGAATATTGATTTTTGCTTTGTTTATTGATTTAACAAGACATAGTTTAGGCTGAAAGAACCTTCTCATTATCCAGGCCCCATTTGCCACAAACAGGAAATGAATTTGCTTCTTCTCCTTCTTCAAGCTCACTTCCTGGCAAAATGTAGCAGCAGCTCATTGTTAAGCCACTTTTTTTTTTCTTTTTTTTTTTTGTAGACATATTTTATAGCTGGAAACTTGGCAGTTCGTTCCTTCAAAGTGACAGCTTTCAAAAAGTCTACCTAACACAATTTAGCCTAATTCCAAACACATCAGAAAATGAACTGTTCAGGAAAAAAATCTCTCCTCATGAACCAGCTGCCTTTCTTTTCTCCTACCCTTTCCCTAATATGAAAAAAGGGGATTATTTTCTCCCTAAGTTGTAAAAATATTCTTCAGAGAATGATTATACCTGTCATAGATGCAATCTTGAAATACGTTAAATGTTTAGGTTCATATTCTAAGAATTCCCTGGTGAACTGAATTCTCTGTGCGATCGTTGGTAATATTATTACTAAACTATGGGCATAAATACTACCCATGAAGAAATAGGTTTGTTTATTGTGAACAGAACAACAGGATAATGGGTTCTGTCTCACATATCTTTTAGATGCCCAGAATACTAAAGTATCATTAATTAGAATGATTTTTTTTTTCCTTAAGCAGCATTTTTTAACTGTTACTATTAAGATCTCCTATAGGGTCACTATGAGTTGGAATCAACTGGACAGTAATGACTTTGGTTTTTGATTTGGTGTACCCTAAAATGTTTAAGAAATGTTCAGCTGCTCGAGAGGAAGCTAGAATAAGAGAAACAAGATAGCACCTGCTTCAGGATCTTCCAGTTATCTGGTCTACTTCTCCTCCAGCCTGGACGCTCTCCACAGCCTCCAAATGTAGCGCCTCCACCCCCAATTTTCTCCTCTCCACTAGAATTACCTTTATAAAACATAATTCTGATTACTTCATTTTGCAATGTAAAATCCTTCACAAGTCCCCTGTTATTTGCATGATGAAGGCCAAGGTTTTCAGGATGTTGCATCATGATCCCTGCCTATTTTTCCAAGACTACCTCCTCCTCTTACTGCTAGCCACACCACACCTGCTGTTCCCCAAAAAGAAAAGCTTTTCTTTCCTGTTCTCATGACTTGGCATATACTGTCCCCTGGGTTGGAAGTGACCTTCTGCACCCTTGTCTGCCTGGGAAATTCCTATTCATTTTTTAAGACTCAACTCAGATGTCCTTTCATCATGAAGCCTTCCTCACCCCTTTTCCCCATTCCATCCGTACCATTATTCATTTCTTTCTCTGTTATTTCAGATTATTGCACAAATTTCTGTTATTGTATTCATTGCACTGAATCGCAATTATCTTTTATTTGTCTGTTTTGTCTATTAGACGGAGGATTGCTTGAGGCCAGGGACTGGCTTACGCATCTTTGTGTCCCCAGAGAGAGGCTGACACAGTTTCTGACACATAGAGGACAGTCAATAAATGTTTTTCCATGAACTGAATGAAGGGAAGGACTGGCACTGTACAGCATTGTTTCTTAATCATACGCTGGATGCCCTTCTTATCCTTTCAATTCCCTTGAATGCAGACAGGTTTACTCTGCACAAAGGAGCAATTGACAATTAACTGGTTAATTAGTTTACTTAGTTCTGACAAGGAGTGGTGGGAGAAGAGAATGCTCAGGAAGGCACAAGACCCCAGTAACCTGAAAACTAATAAATTCTACGTGACTTTTTTTATAGAGACATGCTTGTCTTCCAATCTGAATTCATTGCATTAGACCTGTCAAATAAATATTGCAATTACTGCTGCAAATGATCACATATTGTTAATAACACAGAGTCAAATCAGCCCAAGAATATAAGGTTATCTTCTGGAACATTAAATTTCCAGCTCAGCATAACCCTCGAGACGAGAAGGCTGTAGAGAGATTTGTGGAAACACCCTGCAGAGCGGGCAGAACAGTCTATTAGAAATCAATGCAAATCCAGACCATCTAAGAGGGTCTCACAGTACGTTTCCTGGCTACAGTTGAGTCCAAATGGAGACGTGAAGGGTCCCTAAAACCATGCAGGATGTCAAACACCACCATGACTGACCAGTTCCAACTCTGGGGTTTTAGTGTAACCTCAAAAACTTCAATTTTTCTTAAAGATTGTGGTGCTGTATGGGAAGAGCCTTACTTGAGTTTGTACATTTTGAAATATGGATTTTACTAAAACAATTTTGACCAAATATTCACCAAAGCCAATTAAGGGTGTTATACATACTCAGTTTAAAACAACATACAGTGATAAAAAACTCAAAATGAAACCCACAGCTGTTGAGTCAATTCCGACTGATACTGACCTTATAGGACAGAGTAGAACTGCCCCATAGGATTTCTAAGGCTGTAAATTTTTACTGAAGCAGACTGACAGGTCTTTCTCCCACAGAGTAGTTGGTGGGTTCGAAACACTGACCTTTTGTTTAGTGGCTGAGTGCTTTAGCCACTGCGCCACCAGAGCTCCTGTATATAGAGTGATAGGGGTTACTGACAGAGACTATTAAAAATGAAAAAAGATCCTTCGTCTTTTCCTGTTCTTGCCTCTCTTCCCTTCTCAGTCAGTTTCACAAGAGGAGGTTGGTAAAGGGAAGAGCTGTCAATGAAAAAAAAAAAAATGAAGAAACAAAGTTTGACTTAGGGCTCGGTGTTCTCAGAGGCCAAGTCATCCTCAAGTTGCTGATCAGGAGACAGGTCCTCTTGGAGGCCACTAGTGGCTGTTGAGTGAATTGCAAGAAGATATCACTTAAAATGAGAGCCTATGCCTTCCTGTGGGCAGTGGCTGTTCAGTGGTAGAATTCTCACCTTCCATTGTGGAGACCCAGGTTCATTTCCCAGCAGTGCACCTCAGGCTCAGCCACCACCTATCTGTCAGTGGAGGCTTGCATGCTGCTATGATGCTGAACAGGTTTCACCACAGCTTCCAGACTAAGATGAACTGAGAAGAAAGTCCTGGTGATCTACTTCTGAAAATCAGCTTATGAAAACTATGGCTCACAAGAGTCTGGTCCACAAAAAATCATGGGAATAGCACAGGACCAGGCAGTTTTTTGTTCCGTTGTGCATGGGGTTACCATGAGTCGGGGACGGCAGCTAACAACAACAACGTGCCTTCTACTAGTAGGGGTGACTTGGGGAAAATCTGATCAATTTAGTGCCAGAACACCTGCATATCTAAATGCTTTTAGAATCATTAAACAGAAATCTGAAATGTAAAGAAACCAGGAGAGGAATCTCCTTGTTCAGGTGGTTCATACGTTGGCTTTTATTTTTTTCCATCATAGTATGTGCGACTTAACGCTATACCTTCTGGGGATAGAGACCCAATCCTCACAGCATGTAGCACTTAGCTCATCTGTGTGAGAAATATTAAATGAATGCATGTTTACAAAATCTGGACTCTGTTATTAATAATTAACTGATAATGACTCTAGGGCTGATCAATCATTCAATTCTCCAGTAATTGTGCTCATTCATTCTACAAATAGCCGCTGCACACTCACACTGCCTGTGCCAGGGCCTCTAAGGAGTATCCCAGAATGTCACCTATGACTGATAAATTAATAACGACTTATTTTTTTCAAAGTAATTCAGTTAAGCTACCCCCTGCCTCCAAAAATAAATAAACAAAAAACAACAATCTTATATATGTTTTTTAAATTGACTTCCCTGCTTAGGTTCTGTGGCAGCTGTGAGGTCTTACTGGCAACATTTTGTTCAGATTTCAGATGTACAGGGCTATGGGCTGTACATACTTCACTTTGAAACAAGTCTTCACTTGAGTGGTTTCCGGATCTTGATAGATTATGATAATTTGTACATTCTGAATCAACGAACATTTTTTGGTCATGTACTATGTGTCAGATACAGGCACTATGCATGTGATCCTTATGACAACCTAGGAAGTAGGTGTTGCTTCTATTTTGCTGCTGGAGAGACTGAGGCTTAGGGTCCTTACACAGCTTGCTCTGGGTTCCCGGAGCAGGTGGCAAATGTGGGATAGGAACCCGGTCTTCTGACTCCAGGACCAGGGGGCTCTCTGCCACACTGCATGCCCTTTTGTGGAGGTTCACGTCTGCCCTCACTGACCCTGGCCAGGGTGGCTATGTTCCCTTCCCTTATCTGTTCTTCCTTCCCAATTCTTCTAGCACCTTGGCCCGCCATTGCCAGGCCCAGGGTCTTCTGTGCCAGAAGGGATTTTGTTAGTAAACGGAATACACTAAGGTGATCTGCTTGGTAATTTGTTGTCTGCATGCTTTCCAACTATACTTGCATTCTTTAAAAAACAAAAAACAAAGATTCCAAGAAATGAAGAAATGGTATCAACTCCTTGGTTTGGGCCTCAGTTTCAAGTCCTTTCTAACTCAGTTTTAGAGAATGAAGCACTTAGCTGGGAGAGAGTGTACACAACTACAAGTTCTTCTTGGCCCCTCAAATTGTACTACTCACTGAGGATGCCCTTCTGATCTGTGACCCCTGCCTCCACCACACACACACAATTGGGATGGCACCTGATGCAATGGACTGGATGTCTCTCTCTTTTCACAACTTGATATCAAATTGTCTAGAGATGACACTGTCATGATTAAACTGTGCAATGTCTGGGAGCCTTTGACTTGCTGGATCTGCTAGCAGTCCACAGTGTCCTTTCTCTTTGCTCCTGATTTGACCCTTGCTGCCAACAGGGCTGCATCAACCTGGCGCTCTCCGCTATGAGCTCTTTCTGATGAGAAGAATTGCCCACAGAGTCACAGGGTGATCATGACCACACTGAACAACCCTAGCAATGGATGTTTTCCTCCTGCTAGACCCAGTACAGAGCACCCTCAGATCAAAACTGAGTCCTACCCAGGTGCATATGTGCTAGTGACAAAATGTGCTCCCTGCTAGACAGATGCCACTCAGGGAGGCAATTATGTCCCTGCCAGGGCCCAAGGGACCAGCATCTATGTCACCAAATCACCCCTGGCACCTGTGCCCAGTCACAGCTGACACGGTGAATGGAGGTCAGGTCCTGCAGGATCAGGCAGAGGCCAGGGCAGGGGAAGCACCTTACCTCACTTGCTCACCAGGCAGCTTGGAGAGAAACAGAGGCTTCCATCTCCATTACTGTTAGAGTCTGGCACCTCTCGCCAGCTCTGAAATTCACAGCAATGGATGGAGGAGGGAGGGAGAAAGAATGAGGAGGAAGCCAGACAACCCAAACAGCCACAATATTTTGAAAGTGGAATCCTCCAGCTAGGGAAAGATCTTCAAAGCATAGAACAGGATGGCTGGAAGGGGCCTCAACTCATGCAATGCACCTGTCTTGTAGAGGAAATAATGGAGAGGGAAAAAGACAAAGTAATTTGCTAAGGTGACAAGGTTACTAAATGGTAGAATTCAGATAAGAATCCAGGCCTCTGGTACCTTCATCACTCAAAAGAAGTTTTTGGAGTCCTTTCTTTAAAACAGTAGAACGCTCAGCTGCTAACCAAAAAGCTGGAAGTTCTTGTTCACCCAGAGGCACGTTGAAAGAGAAGCCTAGTAATCTACTTCCAAAAAATCAGCCACTGAAAACCCTAAGGAGCTACTCTGACACACTTGGAGTCTCCATGAGTCAGAGTCAACTTGATGGCTTGGTCTTCTTTAAAACCAGAGATGGAAGGAGCATCCATTTGCGGGAGGTCAATGGAGGCGAAGGATGGCCACCCAGTGTCTTGGGCCAGGGATGTGCCTGGACCAGACAGGACCACATACCTTGCAGGCTGATGCCTCGGGGCACCAGGCCCTGTAGTTCCACAGTGGGGAGGTCATCTTCTGCAGCATTGGAGTTGTTGGGTGGGACCGATCTCCTGCCTCCAAAGGTGGTGGCAGATGTTTCTGACGACATTCTCAGCTTCACAAGCAACTTGGGGGGAGAAAAAGGAAACAAGAAAAAGGACATGTGAAATAGGAGTTACATTTGTGACAAAGATTCAAAAATAGAGAAAAAGACATATCTGTTTGTAATAGAACTTGTGCAACACATTTCGAGTTTCACATAACTAAAAACTGAGACGTGCAATGAGAATTAGTCTAATGATGGATATAGTTCCCCAAGGAGCTCAGAGAAATTTGGTGTTTGTCCAAACATATATAAAACAGAAGAAAGGGGGCTAATTTGAAGAAATAAAAAATGTAAACAATTTTGGAGGGCAGGTTTTTTTTTTTTTTTTGTTGTTGTTGTTCTAAATCCCCCTAAAGGCAACATCTTTTACAAAACATTTACTGCGGTATGTATGTACATGTGCCCATATCATATAGATTATGAGACCTAAGCAACTTTTGGAAATCCTGATGGTGTAGTGGTTAAGTACTACAGCTGGTAACCAAAAGGTCAGCAGTTCGAATCCATCAGGCACCCTTTGGAAACTCTATGGGGCAGTTCTACTCTGTCCTATAGGGTCTCTATGAGTTGGAATCGACTCAAGGGCAATGGGTTTGGTTTTTTGGTTTTAAGCGACTTTTAAGAATAAATTCCTACAACTGTATCCAAATAAGTGCTGTTCTCCAAAACGTTCACGTCTGCAATTCAATTCAGCCAATGTTATTGAGCGCCCTGGATGGTGTAATCAGTTAATGCTGGGCTGCTAATCAAAAGGTTGGAGGTTTGAGTCCACCCAGAAACTCCTCAGAAGAAAGGCTATCTATTTCTGAAAAATCAGCCATTGAAAATCCTGTGGAGCACAATTCTACTCTGACACACATGGGGTCGCCATGAGGCTGTGACCAGGGGCAGATTACCCAGCAAGCAAGGTAAGCATGGGCTTACTTGAGTTTACAAACTAATCTGTAGTGAATAATTTCACATGGGTTTCACCACATCTTTGATGTGCTTATCTTGCTGACTGGGTAATCTGTCCCTGTCAGGGATTGTAAATTTGAAAAGAGGCTTTGATTCTGCAGGAAGGTGCTGTGGGGTTGGGAGAGAGACAAATACCAGCCATACCTGGAAGTAGAATCTTTGATGTGTTGAAACAATGCGAAATTGTTTCCTACAGATGATCTTGCAAGCAAGGTAAGCAGGGTGCTTAGCTTGCCTATTGGATAATCCACCCCTGGCTGTGCCCAAGGCACTCAGGCAACATCAGAGAACAAAACACCAAGGATTCCTGTCCTCGTGGGGCATATAGTCTAGTGGGAGCTAAGGGTGAGCCTGGTAATAATTCATAAGTAAACCAGGTAGTGTGTTAGACAGTGATATCTTCTGGGGAAGAAGGAAGAAGCGGAACAGGGCAAGGGAGATGCAGAGTCTGGGAGAGGGAGGCAATGTTAAATGGGGTGGACAGGGCAAGCTATGCATAGACTGTTCTCTAGACTGACCTGGTCAGTGGTGCTAACATTGATGTCACTCAAGACATGCTTCCCCTTCCTTTGAGGTTTGTGCAGGCACAGGGCCAGTTTAAATACTACACACCTCACTGTCCCTGCCCAACAAGTATTTGTTGACCAGCTGACCCAATGAATGGAGACCTTGTCTCTGGTCCCAACTGAAGTTTCCCCCTTGATCACCTTGATTACCCAGTCATGACTCCTGGCAACTCGGCTGTTTTAAAAAACCAGGCACACCCTTAACAGATGAAGAGTTGCCATTGTAGAGGCATCTAGAGTAGACTGTTCAAGAAACAGGTTGAGTGACGGGAGCCTGGCTGGACCAGAAAACCACTTCCTAAGTTATTTGGTCTTGTAAGGAGACAGGATTCTTTTGGAAATGTAAGGACTGAATAAAACCCAAATCCATTGCTGTCGAGTCAATTCCAACTCACAGCGATCCTATAGGACAGGGTAGATCTGCCCCACAGGGTTTCCAAAGCTGTAAATCTTTGAAGGAGGCCTGGTGGTGCAGTGGTTAAGCACTTGTCTGTTAACCAAAAGGCAGGTGGTTGGAACCCACAGGAGCAGACTGCCACGTCTTTCTCTTGCAGAGCCTGCTGGTGGGTTGGAAGCACTAATCTTTCTGTTAGCAGCCCAGCGCTTTAACCACTGCACCAGCTGTGCTCCAAGTTCTGGATAAAACCAAAACCAAACCCTTCGCCATCAGGTTGATAGGTATCCATAAATATCTATATGCATATTTATAGACCGTCTTCGTGCAAAGCAGGAGAGGAGGGAGGGGAGAGAAAAAGAGTTCATGAAGGACAGAGCAGGAAAAAGCCGTCCTCTGGTGGGAAATAGCAAGAGTGGGGTGCAAGACACACTGGGGGTGGGTAGGGTTGGGGAGGTTAGCATGGAGCATTGCAGCAGCCTGTTGGGGAGCATGAGCTTGTGAATTGGACAGCTAGGGAGCTCTAAGCGTTGCCAGGTCAAGAGGAGCTGGCATAGGCCTGGCTGATGAGGGCAGGTGGGCAGGGTGCCCCTCTCAGCAGGTCTGAGGAAGGGAAGGAGCTGAAGTTCCTCCTGGGTGGGGACGGGGAAAAACAGGAGTGGGGAGCCAACCTGGGCAGGTTCCCAGCTAAGGAGGCATCCCTACCTGGCTTCTCCCTGCAACCTCTGCATTCCCTGTTCAAGAGTCCCCTCCCTGAGGAAAGGGAACTGTCCTTTTGGGGATCACCCCTAATTCACCAGATTCCCATTTTCTTCCTTGCAAGCAGGGCCTACAGAAAAGCTTCCTGGAGGACCTGAGAGAACTCCCTGCTGGGAAGTGGGGCTGAGGAGGTGCGGAGTTGAGGGTGAAAGACTAATAGGGGACAGTGGGGTGCCTCTACCCCCGCCCCCGGCACCCAAGGGAGGGATCACCAGGGACACGGAGGTGCACGGAGCGCAGGGCACTGGTTGCGGGAATGCTCAGATGGAAGGGCAGGGGCTTACCTGCGGATCCTTCCGGGGGGGCCCTGCGGCAGACTCGGCCGGTGTGTGTCTCTGGGCACTTCCTCAAATGGACGCAGGAAAAAAATGACAAGAAAGTTGGCTCTTAAATAACTTCCTAACAGCCCTCTCCCTCCTCCCCAGTCCCACAGGGTTTCTCCTCCCCCTTCTTGACAGCTAGAGCTAGCAAGGAGCTTCAAGGACTTTCCAGTTACTTCTGCCTTCCAGCTCTATTATTCCAGCCTGCTCTCCCTCCCCCGCCCAGCGGGCAGCCTCCCCCGCCCCCTGACTCGAAGTCTCCCAGCCCATCGATCGAGTCGAGTCTTCGCCATCCCCACCCCCAGTTCTGCCCCCCGCCCCCCTCACTTGGTTCTGGGAGTGCCAAGCACCACACAGGTCACTGCACCTTCCTTTTGGTCAGAAGGGCAGGAAGGGGTCTCCCTTAACAAAGGAACCTCTTTGCCATACAGGGTTGAGAGGCTGGCTGGGTGACTTGACAGAAGGGAAGTCTGTCCCCTGCAGACAGGTCACACAGACAGTAGTGACCATGCATAAAGTAAGTGTAACGTGTTCCTCTTGTGGAAATAAGGCTGTGGGCATGTGCTGTATTCTTGAATCATCTAGGCAGCCACAGCCACCACCAACGGAACCACAAGACTTCCTGCAGAAGGTGATGCTTGGCCAGAGGGAAGATGAAGACCTGCCTGTGAGAATACCACAAAACTATGTTGGTCTATCCCAAAATAATTGGAGAAAAGAAAAAAGAATTTTCCTCCTGAAATCTTCCATATTTTTTTGAGTCTTTGTGTCTCTAAAGATACTTATTTTCCATCATGGTTCTTCCTTACCTTCTTCATTATCTTCAAACGTGTGATACTGCATCTTGATCTTCTAATTTCATAGAGAAAAAAAGATGCCATTGGTTAGACTTTCCCTCAGTTTTCTGCTACTGAACCTATTAACTTGCCTGTACCGTCACCCATTTTTCCTTCTTTCCTCCTATAACTAAAGCAGAAATGTGTCCCTGTCCTGGTCCAAGGGCAGTGGTAGTTCTGTGGTAGAATTCTCGCTTTCCCTTGTGAAGACCAAGGTTCAATTCTTGGCTAGTGCACTTCATGTGCAGCTACCATCCGTCAGTGGAGGCGCACATGTAGTTATGATGCTGAACAGGTTTCAGCAGAGTTTTCACACCAAGACAGACTGGCAAGAAAGGCTTGGAGATCTACTTTCAAAAATCAGCCAATGAAAACTTAATGGATCAAATGGTCAGGATGACGCAGCATTGTGCGTGAGGTTGCCACAAGTTGAGGACTGACTGGACAGCAGCTAACAACAACTCCTGGTCCAAGAACAAGTGCTCTGAGTTCCCTTCTGCCTGTGTACCATGTCACCTTCTCATCTAGGACTTTACTGTATTGCTTATCCACTCTTTCTCCCGTATCTTCAAGCTCCCTTTTTCTGGAAGCTAATTCCATCAGCACTTACACGATTTCAAGTCAAGTCTCTTCATTCTTTTTTAAAACCCTCCCTCCCAGCTATTGTTCCTTCTCTCCCCTCCCCTTCATCGCTAAACTTCTGCCATCTGACTTCTGCCCCCATCTTTCTACTTAAACTGCAGGTTAAGGTCACCAATGGACTGTGCCAAAGGACAGGATGCAGGACTTATTCACTGAACCTTTTGGAAGCGTTTAGCTCTGCTGGCCACTCTCTCCTTAAAGGTCTTTACCTTGGCCTCTCTGGCATTTCACTCTCAGTGTTTTTCTTCAGTACTGTACTAGCTCCCTTGATAATCTCAGAAACTCCTACAGTTTTCAATTTCCATCTATATCCAAATTGAGATCTCTAGCCATGATCTTTTCCAGAACTTCAGATTCACTTGTCTAACTATCAGCCAGCTTCATTTGACATGTCCCAGTGATAATTCAAACTCATCATTCTACAATTAAATATATAATTCCCCCTCAAAAACCCATTCCATCTTAGGAGTTCCCTATGGCAATGAATGCCATCAACCTGCATCTGTTTGCCAAGCCAGACATGTAGGCATCATTCTTGGCACGTCCTTCTTTCTCTCCTTCAACCTCCAAATCTAATCTTTCAATAAATATTTCCTGTTAAATCTCTTAAACATCTCTTAAATCCCCCTTTTACCTTTCCTATCCAAAAGTGTAGGCTCAGACCACCACAGCATCATCTCTTGTCAATCGCCAGAACCACCTCCTACCACTTCCACTCTTGACCCTTTCCATCCACTCTCTACACTGCAGTCAGAGTGAGTTTTGTGGCACTCAAATCAGATTATTCTTTGCACAGAGCTCTTCTATGACTACCCACCTTTGCTTGTCGAATAAATTACAAACTCAAACTGTCAAGGTCATATACAATCCACACCCTACTTAACTCTCCAGCTCATCTCTTTTCACTCCCTCTAATATGCCTCCCCACTCCCTCAGCCCTACTCTGCTGACCGCCTTCACTCTGCCCCAGCCTCAACGAATTCCTTCTCCTGTGACCTCAGCCAGGAGCATGCTCCTCTCCTCCCTCCTCCTCTTTTCTCCACAGGCTATTCCTTACTTACCCTCCAGATCTCAGCCTGAGTTGCTGAGATGCCCTCCAAGGAGCATGACTTGTCATCTGGCTCCTCACTCTGTTTGGTATTTTCTGTTTCCTTGGCTTACCCACACTAGACTATATAAGAGTAGAGACTCCATCTAGAGTTCCTCGGGCTACAGAGACTGCTGATCCTTCAATTAACCACAGTCCATTCTTTTCATATCTTTGGCTGGCTGCTAGAGAAAGACCCTAGAGAAGGTGTCATTATACTGTTGTAGTTCTCCTGGCAAACATCTAACCAAAGTGTCCAGGATTCCTAGAAGCCCTCTCCCATGTGGAGTTTAGGGGAGATAGATCACCCTTGGACCTTCCAGATTAGATAGCTTAGGGGACACAGCTGCCAGGTTCCCCTGGGCTTCCTGGCTGGGTTGCTGCCTTCAGGGCAGACCTGCCACCCTAGCAACCCACCACTATCACACCAGTGTCACTTTTACCCTGAGGCTCATGGATTGTTTGGTGAACACTCACATGTTACATTAGCTTTCTAATTCTCCCAAACCACTATTATGGATTGAATTGTATCCTGCAAACATTCATGTTGAAGTCCTGGCCCCTGGTACCTGTGAATGTTACCTTATTTGGAAAGAGGGTCTTTGAAGAAGTTATCAGTTAACATCAGGGCCTTTTGGAGTAGGGTGTGTTCTAATCCACTCTGAGTCGTGTCCTATAAAAGAGGAGAAGAGACACAGAGACAGAGAGGGAAGATGGTCATGTAACAACAAATTTATGCTGCAGCTGCAAGCCCAGGAATGCCTGGGGATACCTGAAGCTGGGAGACACAAGAAAGGAGCCACCCCTAAAGACTTCAGAGAGAACACGGCCTTACTGACACCCTGAATTCAGACTTCTAGTCTCCAGAACTGTGAGACAATAAATTTCTGTTCTTATAAGCCACCTACTTTGTAGTACTTTGTTACAGCAACCCTAGGAAACTAATACAACCACCAATCCAATAACATTAAAACTGCAATGGCTTTCCTTGTGCTTAACAACCAGGGTCAATAAGAGCACCTGAAGACCCCAAGCACCAGCCATGTGGTTTGAAACCCATTCACATTACAGAGCAGTTCTTCACAGTCCTATGCCTTAGAAGTCAGATCAGAGGTTTCTGTCCATATGATGAAGTTTGAGCCGTGCCAGAAAATGTGACCTCTGCAGAAGCAGCCTGGGTGCATGGACTCTGAGGCCCTTCAGGACAGGAGGTGTCTTTCACTGCTGAGCTTCCCTTACCTGGCAGAGAGCTGGCACAGTGTAAGTATTTAAGAAATGTATTAGGTGGAGTCCAGCTGGGATAATAAAATCCACATTAGGTATTTTTAAAAGAGGGAATTTAACCAGGGGATGGTTTACACAGGTGGTGGAAAAAACAAGAAGCAAAACAGGGAAAGGCAAGTCAACTCGCCAATTAGCAACAGCGGGGGAGGGGTTGGTGTCATCACTGCGCAAGGGCTGGGGTTACATAGCAGAGCTAGAGCCATGTGGGCCTGTCTGGGGAACTCAAGACTCAGTTATTGCCAGAAACACTGGCTGAGGTCCAGAGAAAGAGGAAGAAATATTTTAGCTTGTCCTTTCCTCCTCTTCCACTTTCTCTCCATGACTCTCTTTTACTAAACAGGGGGTAAAAGTAGTTGACAAAGGAACCTGGGAGACACAGCCTGAAAGTTAACACCACCACCCCAATGTCAGGGGTCCCCAAGACCAGCCCAAAATTCGACAATTTCCTAGGAGGACTCACTGGACCCAGCACATAGGCATACTCATGGTATATTATGGGGAAAGGATACAAAGCAAAATCAGAAGAGGGAAAAGGCACATGTGGTGAGGATGGGGAAACCAGGTGTGAGCTTCCAAGAGTCCTCTCCTAGTGGAGTCACACAAAACCTCCAAAAAACCAAATTCATTGCTATTGAGTCGATTCTGACTCATAGCAACCCTATAGGACAGAGTAGAACTGCCCCATAGGGTTTCCAAGGAGTGGTTGGTGGATTCGAACTGCTGACCTTTTGGTTAGCAGCTGGGTTCTTAATCACTGTGCCACCAGGGCTCCAGAGTCACACAGGATGTGCTAAATTCCTCCAGCAATGAGTTGTGACAACACAGGTAAAATGTTATCTATCAAGGAAGCTCATTAGAGACTTAGTGCTCAGGGTTTTTATTGGGGGCTGGTCACATAGGTACCCTCTGCCTAGCACTTACCAAAATTCTATGCATGTGTCAACATAAACCACATTGCTTGCACAAACAGTGTGGGCATAGTAAAAACCCCGCTGCTGTTGAGTTGTTTCTGACTCATAGTAACCCTATAGGACAGAGTAGAACTGCCCCATAGAGTTTCCAGATACTGGCTGGTGGATTTGAACTACTGACATTTGGTTAGCAGCTGTAGTTCTTAACCACTGTGCCACCAGGGCTCCTTGGGCATAGTGAGCCACCCTTATCAGTTCTGGGAATGGTGGGAACCCTTCCCAAATCCAAGTTCCCAGATGCCAGTCAAGAGCCAGCCTTGCAAGCAGGCATGTCTGAGGAGATCAGTCACAGGCCTGCTATGTGAACTCTTTCCCACACCCAGTCCCCCAATACAGTGTGGAGTGGATCGCAGGGCAAACAGTTCCAGGAGTGGCACAAGGAACAGTGAACTTTTCGTTGCAGTTATGGCCAGTCCCTCCCTTCCCCCCTCCCAGACATTGCTATTGAGACCTCAGCAATGGCCTGGAGCAAAAGACAAACCCAGTGGGAAGGTCACTAGGGCAATTCAGTTCAGCCCCCCATGTTCCCTGGCCTTACCAGCTCAGGATGCCAACTCTGAGGGGACATGCATTTCCTCTGAGTACCTAAGCCCTGCCATGCCTTCTCATTTTTCTGCAGGAGACCATGATCCTAATGTCCTGTTGACTGAAACTAGTAGATATCTGCAATTTATACGCCACTGCTTACCCACAGGGCAAAGAAAGAATACCTAAAAATATCACTTAGGGATCCTGGCTCCTGTCAGAAATAAGCAGCAATCTTTGCGAGTGGTGGGAGAAGGGACTGCAAATTTCTTTACCTTGATTCTTTCAACTTGAGGTGTCATTTCTATGATATTAACACCCTTCTTTCCAGATAAACCACCATCTTCCTCCTTCTTGGCAATACTCAGGAGGCAGACTGTATTTGCTCAGGGGATGCTTTTCCAGCAAACTCTATTTGACTTACAGGCAAAACTTCACATCCCAAAGGAATAAACAAACTAACAAACAAAAAATTAGTCATGTCTGGATGCTACTGGACTTTTCCAGCCAAACAGGGCCTCCATTTTGTTGGTTATAACTGAAGTTCCAGAGGGCAGTGGGTGGATATAAATAACAACTGGCCTCATACAAAGATGCCACACCTTCTGACATGAATGATAAGCCCTTTCCTTGGGGAACCTTTCTCCTCAAGTGCCCTTGATCCCACAGGAGTTGGGGGAAAACTTTCCACTCCAGAAGGAGGTAGGACGGGCAAGAGGTGGGAGGGCAGCTGGGTGGAAAGTTTATAAGAATGTTCCAGGCACAGTAGGGAGAATTTTGTGAAGGCTAGTGGCTTTCTACATCCATCCACAACTTAAAGAGGCCTCAGGGGAGTTTTCACAAAGTCTAACAATGACATTTAAAGTCCCAAGAAGGAATTTACTAAATCACCACAGCATCTGCCACTGCAGCAGGGTTTGGGGTGTACAATAGGACTGTTTCTTAGACAGTTTCTTTTCCGTCTTTCTTTGCTAGGAGATGTAAATCCAGGCCTGTGACAGCTCCAGCTGGCAGAAGTTGTCTCATTGCTCCAGCTTCCCCAGGAATGGCCTCTTGTCTTCAGTCAGCCTTCACCCTGAATTTACCTGTCCGTGGAGTGTCAGGGCCTGACTGGGCTGCATCTCCTCGTGGCAGGGCAATTGCGAGGATAAACAGAGGGAAGCTGTTATTTTCCTTAGGAGTTAAAGATGTAACTAATGCACTCACCCACTTACGATGTGTATCTGTCTTTAATGTGGAGTTTTCATCACTGGTAGTCAAATGGTTGTATTTATAGAACATTCTTTTTCAACTAAGGAATATGTAATGTCAGGCTTAAAATAAACAACTTACCCATCCTAGATGACTAATAACTACAGCTAAGAGTGTGTATGTGTGTGTATGTGTCTGTGTGAGTAGCTGTGTGTGTGTGTGTGTATATGTGTGTGTGATTTGTGAGTATGTGGGTCAATGTGTAAGTGTGTCTGACTGTATTTGCAAGTGTGTGTCTTAGTGTCTGTATTTGTGAGTGCGTGTCTGTATGTGTGTGTGCACATCCATCTGAATGATGTGTGAGAGTGTATGGGCAGGGCAGGGGAGCACTGAGGAAGTACTGAGGGTGTTTTGGTCATGCTGACTCTCTGGGAGGTGGGTTCAGCTCCAGAGGACTCTCTCCGTTGACTTCCTAACTCCTCCAGGGTCCTGGTTGGACTTTAAAGTTTAAAGAGCTTCTGAGACCTTTTTAAACTTTAAAAGACTTTACCAAACATGACAAAGGTCAACTAGATTGGACTGCCCTACTGATAAAGACTTTTCCAATTTGAAAGGAAGAGCTCGTCTTGTAACATATTGATTAATCAGAGATATCATGAGTGGGAGAGGTGCCCTTAAAAAGTCACAGCCAGCTCCCCTCATCCAGTCAGATGCAGGGTTCAGGCTGCTGGGCTCTGCTGATCCCATCCTTCCACTAGTGGTGCATAGCATCTGTTGGCCTCAGAGACTGCAGCGAAGCAGAGACCCCACACCCACCTATCTCAGGTTCTCTACTTCCAAGGAGAAAAGGCATTTAAAGATAACAAAACATTATGGAAAAAAAAGCTATTAAAATAGTTATATATCAAGGCATATGAACAAATTGATCAACATCAGTGAAATCTAAGAGTATTATAAATGTACTAATTAAAATAGTAGTCAGTTAAAAGTTAAAACCACAGCCAACACCAGGTAAATGGCAATGCACTAAAAACAATGCTTACTTCATTAAAATTGTCAGAATGTGTAATCTTATTGGCAACTACTTCAGTGTGTGTGTGTGTGTGTGTGTGTGCGCGCGTATGTATGGGTGTGTGTGTGCACAGGTGCAGTAGGAGCTTTGCAGTGTTCTCAAGTGTTACAGGCATGCAGCGTTGGAATCTAGGCTTCCTCACTCACCACCTGTGTGACCTTGAGCACGTTACCTACCCTCTCCATACCTCAGTTCCCTCACCTGTGATCAGTAGTGTCTCCCTCACAGGGTTGTGAAGGTATATGGAACACTTTGTGCAGTCCCTGGCACAAAGCTAGCACTAAATAAACATTACCAAAAACAGCAGATGTGAATTGAGCAGCCGTGACTCATCCCTGATGAATATTTTAACTTTGTCTAATAATTGATATCATCTATACTTTCTTGTTATCAGGGAAGTAGATTTAAACTTGCCAAATGGTAATGATTCCAGACAACCTAAGGGAGAGGTCTGTAATTAGCAGAGCCCTTTGCTCTCTCCTCAGCCCAAGCCCACTCCAGTGAGGCTGCTGGAGGCTGTTTGGAGAGGAGAGGCGTGGGGTCTACGTGCTGTCGTTCTCTCCTTCCTTCCTTTTCCCTGCTCCTCCCCTCCCCCCTTCCCTTCCTTTCCTCTTCTTCTTCTGTTTCTTCTCCTCCTCTTCCTGTTCTTGCCCTCCTTCTTCTCTGGGTACACCCCCACCAAAGGAGGGAGCAGGGCAGTGAATCTTGAAGTTCCTCAAAAACACTCCAAAAATATCCCTTCCTGAAGACAATATCAAGCTTCCTTTCTGCTCCCTCTTTTATTTCTTCAGGGTGGCAAAAGCCATTAACCCACTTTGCCACATTTGACACCTCCCTAAGGACTGTGTGCGTCTGACACCAGAATATTCTAGGGACTAGAGAATGTGCTCTCCCTGAGAGGCAACTATAAACTGTTACCACATTAATGCCTGCATCTTCCTCTTAGTTGTGAATTGGAGGAAGAGACCAGCCAGGACCCAGGGGAGCAGAGAAGGGTCTCAGTCAAAACTTAACATCCTCATATTACACCATTATTAGAATATTAAATAGAAGTTCCTAGTAAACTTTAGAAATGTGCTAATTTTAGTTTTCAAACTCTGTGGCAGACTGCTGGTGCTTATCAACATCAAAGGCAGCCTCCTTTCCTGAACACATAGCTTGACTACATTTCCCAGTGTCCCTGCTGTTGGGTATGGTCAAGTGACTAAGTCTTGGCCAGTGGGGTGTGAGTATAGTAATATGGGCACCTTCCATCTGCCCACACAAGCTCTCCCAGGCTTAATCCTTGTAAGGATATAGAGGAGGCTGGATTCTCAGGATGAAAGGAACCTGGACCTGGATTCCCCTCCCTTGGCCCATATTGCTCTATGACCTGTAGGAGAAACAGATTTTTGTTGTGTTAAGGCACTGAGATATGGAGTTTGTTTGCTGTAAAACTTAGCCTACCCTGCCAAATATAAATAACAAAATTTAATAGCACTTAATAAAGCATTTTGTAAGATACTAGTGAATAGCTTTTGTTGCACATACAAATAAAAGTTGGTGAGCACCAAAGAAAATGCTTGCATTTTTGAAACAACTTAAAGTCCAACAGGTGGGATTTCCTGGGCCAATGGAGAGATTCAGATGATAATTTTAAAAATACCACCTGGACCAGCTGTGCCAGACACGGATGAATGTGGGTACCAGGGGTGAGGAGGGTTGCCAGTCTGGGGTGAGGATCTTGGCTCTCTCATCTCTATAATCCAGCAGCACCTATCCTGGGGCTAGGCATAAAGTAGGTGCTCAGCAAATGTTGGACTGCAGTGGTTTTTCTTGCATACTTCTGCTAGAAGAGAGGTGAAGAATTTTGTTGTCGTTGTTAGTTAGTGTCGAGTTGGCTTCAACTCATGATGACCTTATGTATAACACACGAAACACTGCCTGGTCCTTTGCCATCTTCATGATTGCTGGTATGTTTGAATCCATTGTTGTGGCTGTTGTGTCAGTCCATCTCATCGAGCATTTCCTTTGTTTTTGCTGACCCTCTACTTTACTGGACATGATGTCCTTTTCTAGCAATTGATCTTTCCTGATGACATGTCCAAAGTAAGCAAATGAAGTCTCACCATCTTCACTTCTAAGGAGTATTCTGGTTGTGTTTCTTCTAAGACTGTTTTGTTCATTTTTCTGGCAGTCCATGGTATATTCAATATTCTTTGCCAACACTATGCCACCGGGATTTCAAATACCAAGAAGGTCACCCTTTTTGGAGCTTCCAGACTAAGACTAAGAAGAAAAAAAGAAAAAACCCAAGCCCATTGCCATAGAGTTGATTCTGACTCATAGTGACCCTATAGGACAGCATAGAACTGCCCCCAGGGGACTTCCAAGAAACAGCTGGTAGATTCGAACTGCTGAGCTTTTGGTTGACAGCCAAGCTCTTCGCCACTGGTCCACCAGGGCTTGAGGACAACACAAATTTAATATGCTTGGGGTGAGTCTGTCTGAAAGCTTAGGAGCCCTAGGAGGAAGGTTGTACATTGGGGCATGGAAGTGCTTTGCGTGCTGGGAAATAAGGGTGGCAGTCAGCATCGAGGCTGTTGGGAGGAGAGTATGGTTAGGATCTGGAGCAGCCATTGAGAAATCCCTCAACCCAGCTGGTGTTGTATCGGCAGGTGTTACATACACTATCGTCTCCTGACTGGGTTACTGCAGTAGCCTCCTAACTGGTCTTCTGTTTCTGCCTTTGTCCTCGTCAGTCTATTTCAACAGAGCAGCCAGTCATCTTATAAAAATGAAGTCACGGCATGTCATCACTCCTCTGCTCAAAACCTCTCCCCTCCAACAAGGCTTCCATTTCACTTAGAGTGAAGGTCAAAGTCCTTATGATGGCCAGTGTGGCCCTACCTACCTGGCTTCCTCCCTTTTTCCTTCCCAACCTGATCTCCTGCCCTTCCCTGCTAACTCCCCCTCTCCAGCTACGTTGACCAAGGGTCTTTTAACCCTCAAGCACACTCCTGCTTCAGGACCTTTGCATCTGTTGTTCCCTCCACCCGGAAAGTTCTCTCCCTCAGGCCTCACCTCCATCAAGTCTACGATCCAATGTCACCTGCTCAGTGAGGCTTTCTGTGACCGTCCTATTTAAACTTGCAGCCCCTTCCCTCCTTCTCAGCCACTTTCTCTACTCTTTTCTTGTACACAGTATGTATCACTTTCTAGCATACTCTAAATTTTTTACTTATTTTGTTTAATTTTTATCACCTCCCACTAACATGTAAATTCCATGTGGACAGGGAATGTTCTTCTTTTTTGTTCACTGTTGTGTCCCACAGTGCCTAGAACCATGCCTGGCACATAGTAGGCGTTTAAAAACATATGTGGAATGACAGCTGAAAGTCAATAGGAGCCACTTAATTTGCTGGGATGAGATCACTGATAGTGAGTCCACAGAGCTGTGGGTCCTGTTTTAGGAATGCATGATTCTCATGGAGGGGGTAGATTTATAACGGGCTGGTCGTAGTTGTGTGTGCAAGGATACATTCAGATCTATTTCTAAAGGAAGCAAATGAAAACCCTTTTGTTTTTAAGCTAAATAAGGGGGCTGTAGAGGGAGTGGGTCAGAGAAGGAATTTAGATAAAGGGGCAGTGGAGGTTCAAGGGTGAAATTCTCACCTTCCATGTAGGAGATCCAGGTTCAACTATCTGCCAATCCACCTCATGTGCGGCCACCGTCTGTCTGTCAGAGAAGGTTTGCATGTTGCTATGATGCTGAATAGGTTTCAGAAGAGCTTCCTGACCGTGATGGACTAGGAAGAAATGCCTGGAGTTCTACTTCTGAAAATCAGCCAATGAAAACGCCATGGATCACAATGGTCTGATCTGCAGCTGATCACAGGAATTGTGCAGAACCAAGCAGCATTTCTTTTTCTGGTGCGTGGGGTACTCATGATTTGTGGCCAACACTACAGCAACTAACAACAATGCCAAGTGAATGGACCAGCTATTGTGTGGATTCCAGTTCTTGTTGGGAGCCCAGAAGAACAGTTCTGCCTGGGCATCTCACCAAATCCTTTTAATGAGGCTCCACTCATGTGGGCAGGAGGGTTAGTCTGGTTCACTACAGCCACTTGCCAGAGGGCCCTGCTGCTCCCTGGAATAGTCACGCAATGCACACTCTTGCTGATAAGTTGGAGCACTAGACTCAGGCCTGCAGGAATATCCTGGAGGTACGCAAGAGCAGAGATAAACACCGAAGCCTGGAAACTAGAAGAGATTCTAGTGAGGCCTGGCAGGAAATGGAAAGGACGTGATGTTCTGTAGTATCTTCCCAACAGCTGAACTTCTGGATAATGATGTATAAATTAACAAAGCAATTCAAAGAAATTGCACAATCACGTGTGTGGGCACTAAGAAAACAGCTAAAGAATGGGGCAAGTTCTCTTTTCTTTGTTGCTCTCTCAGCAATTTCTGCAGTGAAGTTTGCAGATAACTGTGCCAAAGTCCTTCCTGTGAATGTGTTTCTTATTAGTGCATTTCTCCTATTATGTTGGTAACTCCAAGTTGTTAAAATAGCATCTGAAATATTAGCTATACCATATGGACATATGGAAAACCTGGTGGCATAGTGGTTAAGTGCTACGGCTGCTAACCAAAAGGTTGCAAGTTCAAATCCACCAGGTGCTCCTTGGAAACTCTATGGGGCAGTTCTACTCTGTCTGATAGGGTCTCTATGAGTCAGAATCGACTGGACAGCAACAGTTTTTTTTTTTTTTTAATATGGACATATATTATGAGCCACTGAAAGCATTTCCCTCAACTCATTTTCTAATTTAAATAAAACAATAATTTTAAATATATTCATTTTTAATAAATTTAGATATTGTGACACAGCTAGAAGAGGTTCTTGGTCCTATGTTCTGAGAAAGATGGAACAAACGTCCAAGAATATAAGAAATTATATCAGGGCTCTTGAGTGGTTCATCCTGCCCTGTATTCTATACTTGATAATGATCTAGCATTAACTCCAAAAAGAAGCCCTCTGCCTCCGATGACTTCTTATAGTTCATTGTCCTTGATTATTCAAATTCCTTCTTGATCATACCAAAACCCGCTGCCGGTGAGTCGATTCCGACTCATAGCAACCCCATAGGACAGAATAGAACTGCTCCATAGGGTTTCCAAGGCTGCAATCCCTACGGATTACAACCGCCGCCAAGTTGTTATTTGTCCCCTCCCTCATCCACAAGGCCACTTGTCAGTGTGCGTGTCATGTGTGTCTACTCCTTCCCTGGTTCCGGTTGACTGGATCACACAGTTCTGATTTTTATTTCCTCCTCTCTCCAGGCAGTGTGTGAGGAATGGAACTCCTTGTACGTACTTAGTATAGCACCTATAGCACGTACTCGTACTACTGTTCTATAAAGACAGTGGAATAGAGTTTATCGTAAAGGGTTTGGAGAAATATATAGTAGTGTATTTGTAACATACTGTTTTTTGTATACACAAAACTCAAAGTTCTCTATACATATATATAAATAAGATATATATCCCCCTGAGCCTGGAATGTTCGCGTAGCACTCCCAGCGAATGTACCTCCTCGGGTGGGCTGGTCACAGGGCCGGGCCCTTCCTCCCGGTCTCTGTCGCGTGGCCGCAGTCTTTTGGTTTGGGGTTTATGGTGTATTTAATGTGCTAGATCTCTTTATTTAACTGAACACTAATGTCTGTAAGAGTTGCAACAACAATAAACAAGAACTTCACCTCCCGGCCCAACTGAGTGTCTTACTGTTGCAAGAGAGGGAGAGGAAGTGTTTTGTTTTTTCACTAACAGGCCAACACCAGTCCATCCTATGGGGCCTGCTTGCTGCCCAGAGCCCAGCGTTTTCTAAATGGGCTTTTATTATGTGAAACGGAGTTGGTTTTAAACATAAAGGCTGTGTTCACCTATTACAATTGATATCCCATGGCCTGGTGGGCCTCTTCGAGCTCATTGCAAAGGGGACAAAGGAACCATTTGGATTTCGTATTTTGTGTCCTCAGTGGCCTAGAGGTCTTTGGTTGTTCAGTGGTGGAATTCTTGCTTTCCACGCGGGAGACCTGGGTTGGATCGCTGGCCAGCACACCTCATGCACAGTGGTGGCTTGCATGTTGCTATGATGCTGAACAGGTTTCAGCGGCGCTTCCAGGCTAAGACAGACTGGGAAGATCTTTCCTCCCACAGAGGAGCAGCTGGTGGGTTCGAATTGCTACTTTTTGGTTAGTAGCGGAGAGCTTAACCACTGCACCACCAGGGCTCCTTCTTTGTCGTAAGGCCCATTAAAACTCAGGTTTTTGTGATCAGAACAGTAATTGTGTGATATTACGTAACACTGCGCTTTACGGAATTTGACTTGGTGACCCAGTGGTTAAGTGTTTGGCTGCTAAACCAAAGGTCAGCAGTTCGAATCCACCAGGTGCTCCTTGGAAACCTTATAAGGCAGTTCTGCTCTATCCTACAGGGTTGCTATGAATTGGAGTCGTCTCGACAGCAACAGTTTTGGTATTTTTTAAGATGTGTTCATGCATTGCTTTACTATATATTCACCTTGTTTACAGACTCTTAGGGTAATATGGGAGCCCTGGTGGCACAAATGGTTAAGCACTAGACTACTAACCAAAAGGGTGGCGATTCGAACACTCCCAGAGGCATCTTGGAAGACAGGATGCCTATGAAACACAGTCCTACTCTGCACACACAGGGTTGCCATGAGTTGGAATCGTCTCAACAGTGCCCAACAACAACAGGTATCTATATCCCACTCATATATACATATATATCTTTATGCTGTACTCTGTACTTTCTTCCATTTGTCCTAAAACGTTCTCCCTCAAACCTGAAGGGTTCTTTAATAATCATGTCCATTCATTCATTCTGCACTGTCTAATTTCCAAAGATGGCCTCAATTAACCATGCCTCCCAGTATTCACACTCTTGTCTAGTCTCCTCTCACCTTGGATCTGGGCTTTAACCAATAGAATGCAATGGAAGTGATACTGTGCCAGTTCTCAGTCTAAGCCTTAAGAGGTCCTGGAGGCTTCCACTTTTTACTTTTAGGACCCTAAGCCACCATGGAGAAGTCCCGTCTACCCTCGTGGATTTCAGCTACCATGTGGAGGGACAATGTGGAGAAGCCACGTGAAGAGGTAGAGGCCCTGAGACTACATGGAGAGGAAGAGGAGCCCAGCCTTCATCTGTCGCTGCCAACTTGCCACCCATCTTGTGATGTGATTGAGCCAGCTTGGAAGTGTACCCTCTAGCTCAAGGTGCTCTGGCTGATGCCATGGGGAGCAGAGACAAACTGCCCTGCTGAGCCCTGCCAAAATGATAAAACTGTAATGATAAATTCCAGGGGATGAGCAGCCCAAAGAAAGTGTGGAAAGAGCATCCATGTGAATTGAAACAATTAAGCAACCCCTATTCCTGGTACACATAAGGACCACTTAAATTTTTGACTTCTCGGGTTTCTTGGGCTGCTAATGTACACTTACAGTTTGTGCTGCTGTCTGATGACTGGGAAGGGCAAGGCCCACTTACATTCTTTGCCTCTTGTGGCTCTTGGAATGCTAGTGTCTCGTTTATAGTACGTGCTTCCATCTGAAGGGGTCATGTATAAAAATTAGGTTGGTCTTGAAAGAGTTTAAATAGAGTGGCTGTTATTTTTAAGCTACTAAGTTTTGGGATAGCTTGTTACACACCAATGGATAATTAAGGCACATTAATCCAACAAATATTTATCTGACACTTGCTTTGGCAGCATAAATAAGAAAAGATACTTATCATTAAGGAATATAGTCTAGAGGGGAAATGATATTAAAACCTTAATCTTTTGGAATTCGGTCTATAAGCTTCTTTCCATGATTTCATAGACTTCAAAATGCTTCATGTTTTGCCCCCAAGACAAATATCTTTTGTATAAACCTAATCTGGCAAATGTTTTAAAAAATATTTATTGATTAATTGATTAATTCCAGTCAGTGGAATCTCTCTAATTATTGAAAGCAATAAGGGTGGCTGACAAAAATAGGAGGTAAAGGCTTTCAATGAATTATGTATGGAGTGCTAGTTTTGTTTCATCTCTTGCCTTAAACAGTCAGCCACTCACTTTACACTTGAGTTCCTAAAGCTGAGGGCTACATAAGGGGAGCACCAAATAACTGCAATTATCTCTATTCACAACTCCAAGTGTAAATAATGATTTATGCTGCCTAAATGAGTTATTTATACACCAACCAAATCAGTTGCCATTGAGTCAACTCTGACTCAATGGCAACCCCTGTGTGTGTCAGAGTAGAACTGGGGTTTTCAATGGCTGATTTTTCAGAAGTAGATTGCCAAGCTTTCTTCTGAGGTCGTCTGGGTGTACTTGAACTTCCAACCTTGTGGTTAGCAGCAAAGTGTGCTGTTTCTACCATCCAGGGACTCCTATTCATACACAATAATCCCTATTTAAGTAACATGTGCCCAATTTCCTCCAAAAAATATTACTCAGCTAACCATTTATGTTTCAATTTACAAGGTTGCTCTTTCCACACTTTCTTTGGGCTGCTCATCCCCTGGCCTTTATGTTTATCCAATAAACCTTGTTCTAAGCATAGAGACAGTAGAGGGCAGGCACTGAATGTCCTGTACCACCAGGCCTAGGAACTCATGCTGAAGATCTTGCTAACCACCACTGTTCCTCTCCTGTTCAGATGACATTTATGGGAGGCACCATTACTGTGAAATGTCTTTTAGAGTCTGAGCTTGGAAATGTCAACACAGCCAATAAACCACTCAATACACTTAACCACTTCCACCAACCTCTCCTCTCCCACTTGCATTGCTTTCAGCCATATAAACTTGGAAACTTGAGCAAGATCACCCCTTGATGGGGAGATAGTGCTATTACTCATTGCCGTGGAGTTGATTAGGACTCATAGCAACCCTATACGACAGAGTAGAATGGCCCATTAGGGTTCCCAAGGCTGTAAATTTATGGACGCAGACTGCAACATCTTTCTCCCATGGAGCAGCTGAAGTCTTCAAACTGCCAACCTTTCAGTTAACAGCCAAGTGTATGTCATAGATTAACAAAATCAAGATAATTAGGTCAACCTGAGACTAACTTAGCATGATTTCTTTCAGTACCTAGTCCCAAAACAGTATTGATTTAAATAATTTCCTATATTATTAAATTCTTTATATATATGCATACTTTAATATTACAGCATTTATTTTCATTTTTATATGGATAACAATCATTTTTATCATGTAGGAGTTCTATTATATATATATAAAATAGAATTAATCTGTAAGAATCGATTCAAGCATAACAATTGTGAGGATGGTGCAGGACTGGGCAATGTTTCATATAAATGTTTTTCTTTTTTCTTTTCTTTATTGTTGTAGTTTAAGTGAAAGTTTACATTTCAGGTTAGTCTCTTATAGAAAAATTTATACATACATTGTTATGCTACCCTAATTGCTCTCCCTGTACTGTGACAGCACATTCCTCCTTCCATCCCTGATTTCCCCTGTCCATTCTACCAGCTCCTGACCCTCTCTACCTTCTCATCTCACCTCTGGACAGAAGCTGCCCGTTTAGTCTCATGTACCTACTTCACCTAAGAAGCACACTCTTCACGAGTATTGTTTTATGTCCCAGAGTACAGTCTAAACTTTGTCTGAAGAGTTGGCCTCGGAAATTGTTTTAGTTCTGGGCTGATAGAGAATCCAGGGGCCATGCTTTCCGGGGCTCCTCCAGTCTCAGTCAGACCGTTAAGTCTGGTCTTCTTACTAGAATTTGAGTTCTACACCCCACCTTTCTCCTGCTCCATCAGGGACTCTCTGTTGTGTTCCCTGTCAGGGTAGTCATTGGTGATAGCCAGGCACCATCTAGTTCTTCTGGTCTCAGGCTGATGAAGTCTCTGGTTTATGCGGCCCTTTTTGTCTCTTGGGCTACTGATTTCCTTGTGTCTTTGGTGTTCTTCATTCTCCTTTACTCCAGGTGGTTGGGAACAATTGATGCATCTTAGATGGCCGATTGCAAGCTTTTAAGACTACAGATGCCACTCATCAAACTAGGATGCAGAATATTTTCTTAATAAACTTTGTTATGCCAATTAACCTAGATGTCCCTTGAAAGTATGGTTGTGAGACCCCCACCCCTACTACTCTGTCCCTCGAAGTATTTCACTGTATTCAGCAAACTTCTTAGCTTTGGTTTAGTCCAGTTGTGCTGACTTCCCCTGTACTGTGTGCTGTCCTTCCCTTCACCTAAGATAATTCTTCACTATTATCTAGTTAGTTAATAACCCTCACCTTCCCTCCCCACCCTTGTAACCATCGAAGAATGTTTTCTTCTGTGTTTAAACCTTTTCTTGAGTTCTTATAATAGTGATCTTATACAATATTTGTCCTTTTGTGACTGACTAAATTCACTCAGCATAATGCCCTCCAGATTCCTTCATGTTAAAAGATGTTTCACAGCTTCATCATTGTTCTTCATTGTTGCGTAGTATTCCATTGTGTGGATATACCATGATTTGTTTATCCATTAGTATGTTGATGGGCACCTAGGTTGTTTCCATCTTTTGCTATTGTGAACAGTGCTACAATGAACATGGGTGTGCATATATCTATTCGTGTGATGGCTCTTATTTCTCTAGGATTCCAAGGAGTGGGATTGCTAGATCATATGGTCAGTAGTTTTCTTGTGGATTCCGTGGGGTTTTTTGTGTATAAGTTCATATCATCTGCAAATAGACATTTACATCTTCCTACCAATTTGGATGCCCTTTATTTCTTTTTCTAGCCTAATTGCTCTGGTAAGAGCACAATGTTGAGTAAGAGTGGTGATAAAAGGCATCCTTGTCTGGTTCCTGTTCTCAAGCAAATAATTTCAAAGTCTCTCCATTTAGCATAATGTTGGCTGTTGGCTTTGTATAAATGCCCTTAATTATACTGAGGAATTTCCCTACTATTCCTATTTTGTTGAGAGTTTTTATCATGAATGGGTGTTGGACTTTGTCAAATGCCTTTTCTGCAGCGATTCATAAGATCATGTGGTTCCTGTTTTTAGTTTTGTTAATGTGATGGGTTACACATTGATTGTTTCTCTAACGTTGAACCATTCATGCATACTTGGTATAAATCTCGCTTGATCATGGTGAATTATTTTTTTGATTTGTTGCTGAATTCTATTGGCTAGAATTTTGTTGAGGATTTTTGCATCAATGTTCATGAGGGATATTTGTCTGTAATTTTCTTTTTTTGTGGTGTCTTTACCTGGTTTTGGTATCATGGTTATGCTGGCTTCATAGAATAAATTTGGGAGTATTCCATCCTTTTCTATGCTCTGAAATACATTTAGTAGTAGTGGTTTTAACTCTGCTTTGAAAGTTTCATAGAATTCTCCAGTGTAACCCTCTGGGCCAGGGTTTTTTTGTTGGGAGTTTTTAAATTACCTCTTCAATCTCTTCTTTTGTTATGGGTTTATTTAGTTGTTTCACCTCTGCTTGTGTTAGTTTAGGTAGGTAGTGATTTTCTAGAAATTTGTTCATTTCCTCTAGGTTTTCAAATTTGTTAAGATACAATTTTTCATAGTATTCTGTTATGATTCTTTTAATTTCAGTTGGGTCTGTTGTGATATCACCCATCCCATTTCTTACATGGGTTATTTGCTTCCTCTTCTGTTTTTCTTTTATCAGTTTGGCCAGTGGTTTATGAATTTTGTTAATCATTTCAAAGAACCAGCTTTTGGTCTTTTTAACTCTTTCAATTGTTTTTGTATTCTTTATTTCATTTAATTCTGCTCTAATTCTTATTATTTCCTTTTTTCCGGCACCTGAGGGCTTCTTTTGCTCCTCTGTTTCTACTTGTTCCAGTTGTAGGGTTAATGTTTTGATTTTGACCCTTTCTTCTTTTTTGGGTATGTGCATTTATTGTTACTAATTGACCTCTGAACACTGCTTTTGATGTGTCCCAAAGGTTCTGGCAGAATGTGTTTTCATTCTCATTTGATTCTATGAGTTTCTTTATTCCATCCTTACTTTCTTCTATAACCCAGTAGTTTTTGAGTAAGGTGTTTTCAGTTTCCATGTGTTTTTTTTTTTTTTTTTCCTTGCTTTTTCTGTTATTGATTTCTACTTTTACAGCTTTATGGTGAGAAAAGATGCTTTGTAATATTTTGATGTTTTGGATTTTGTTAAGGCTCGCTTTATGGCCTAGTATGTGGTCTATTCTGGAGAATGTTCCATGTGTGTTGGAAAAGAAAGTATACTTGGCTGCTGTTGGGTGGGCTGTTCGGTATATGTCTATGAGATCAAGTTGGTTGACTGCAGCATTTAGATCTACTGTTTCTTTGTTGAGCTTCTTTCTGGATGTTCTGTCCTTCACCAAAAGTGGTGTCTTAAAGTCTCCTACTACTATTGTGGAGCTGTCTATCTCTCTTTTCCATACTGTTAGAGTTTGTTTTATGTATTTTGGGGCCCTGTCATTGGGTGTGTAAATATTTATTATAGTTATGTCCTCCTGGTGTATTGAGACTTTAATCATTATATAGTGTCCTTCCTTATCCCTTTTGTGGATTTTACTTTAGAGTCTATTTTGTCAGAGATTAATATTGCCACTCCTGCTCTTTTTTGAGTGTTGTTTGCTTGATATATTTTTTCCATCCTTGGAGTTTTAGTTTGTTTGTGTCTTTAAGTCTAAGGTATGTCTCTTGTAGGCAGCATGTGGACAGATCATGTTTTTTTATCCAATTTGCCACTCTCTATCTCTTTATTGGTGCATTTTGTCCATTTACATTCAGCATAATTACTAATAGGCATGAGTTTAGTGCTGTCATTTTGATGTCTTTTTTTGTGTGTTGTTGACAATTCTTTGTTCCACTTAATTTTCTGTGCTGAGTCATTTTTCTTTATGTATTTTCTTTTCATCTTTTTCGTTGTTGTTGATTTTGTGTTTGCTGAGTCTTTATATTTTTCTTGTTCTTTATTTTGACTTGTAGGATTGTTAGTTTCCTTTGTGGTGACC
>NW_004444124.1:351122-362389 GCF_000243295.1 Trichechus manatus latirostris | reverse complement strand
TGACTTCCCTATCTGGGTTGATATCTGGTTGCTCTGTCCTGTGTTCTAGTCTTGGGTTGTTGTCTGATGTTAACCGGTTTTCTAGCCAGAGGACTTCCTTTAGTATTTCTTGTAATTTTAGTTTGGTTTTTGAAAATTCCCTGAACTTCTGTTTATCTGGAAATGCCTTAATTTCACCATCAGATTTGAGAGACAGTTTTGCTAGATATATAATTCTTGGTTGGCAGTTTTTTTTCCTTCGAGGCTTTATATATGTCATCCCATTGCCTTCTTGCCTGCATGGTTTCTGCTGAGTAGTCGGAGCTTATTCTTATTGACTCTCCTTTGTAGATGACTTTTCGTTTATCCCAAGCTGCTCTTAAAATTCTCTATCTTTGGCTTTGGCAAATTTGATTATAATATATCTTGGTGACTTTCTTTTGGGATCTCCCGTGTGTGGGGTTCAGTGAGTATCTTGGATAGATATCGTCTCATTTTTCATGATATCAGGGAAGTTTTTTGCCAACAAATCTTAACAATTCTCTCTGTATTTTCTGGTATCCCGCCCCCCCCGCCCACTTCTGGTGCTCCAATCACTTGTAGGTTATTGCTCTTGATAGAATCCCACATAATTCTTAGGATTTGTTCATTTTTTTAAATTCTATCTGATTTTTCCTCAAATAAGTTGGTGTCAAGTGCTTTGTCTTCAGTCTTACTGATTCTTACTTCCATTGCCTCAATGCTTCTCCTATGACTTTCTATTGAGTTTTCTAATTCTGAAATTTTATTGTAAATCTTCTGCATTTCTGATTGCTATGTCTCTATGGATTCTTGAGGCCTGTTAAATTTGTCCTTATGCTCTTCTCTAATCTTTTTAATTTCCTCTATCATGTGTTCTGCATTTTGATTAATTTCCTTCCTAATCTCTTGAAGAGTTCTCTATAATACTCTTTTGTATTCTGCCTCCAGTAATTCCAAGACATTTTCTTCCTCTGGAAAATTTCTAGATTCTTTATTTTGGGAGCTTGCTGAAGCCATCATGGTCTGCCTTTTTATGTGATTTGATATTGACTGTTGTCTCCAAGCCATCAATAAATTATTATATTTATTTATTTTCTGTTTGCTTACTGTGTCTTAGCTTCTTGTTTTGTTTTGATATGGCCAAATAGGCTGCTCGTGTGAGCTAGCCTAGTCACCAGCACCCTTGGAGCTCCAATGTCCTGCCCCCAGGTGTCCAGTCCTGCCACAAAGTAAGTGAGCCCAAGAGTCTGCCCACTCCTCCTATATGGATTCAGCTCAGGTGTCTAGGTAGTTGGCCACCAAGTGTGCGATGTAGGCTCTCACCTAGAGTTCTAGACAGGCATGGGTGATTGGTGTAGGCACAGATATTTGGCTGCAGCAGGGGGACACATATTGAGCAAGGCAGTGGGCTGACAGCCATCCCGAGCGTCCAGGAAGAAAGCATGTCCCTGTTCCCTAGAGCGTGTACATGGGTGGGTTTTGCAGTCAGACTATGAGCACCCAGTGCTGTTGGCTATAAGGACTGGGGGGCACCTTTTATCTTAGGCCCCTGTAGCAGGTGGCTGGGTGGCATGGGTGGAGCCAGCAGTCCTCAGGACCCTGATGTGGGTAGGTGAAGACCCTGCTTAATGGGCAGAGCAATGTCAAATGTTATGAACCTGCCACTTCACAGCTGAAACAGTTGAAGTTAGCCTTCCAGTATATACCCTGTTGTACTGTAGTAATGAGGGCCTATGCTGTTGATGTGGGCCCACGCAATTCTATGCAGGGGAAAGGCACTCAGAGTCCGTGGATCCGTTATACCTGTGCCTAAGCAAAGGAGCTGTGCCTACCCTGAGTTCCTGGCTTAGGGGAGCCAGCAGATTATTTTTTCCCCTCTTTGTTAATTTGTTCACTCTCTAAGGCTAGGAGAATGGCTCAGGGCACGTGATGGTCCTACTTCTAGCCCAGGGGACTTGGCAATTGCTGAAGCCAGTCCGGGACCCAGTGCAGAGCAGGGAGCGGGGAGGTAAAGGGGAGAGAGTTTTTCCCCAAGGGAGGTGTTTTTGATCCATGCGGTAGGCTGGACTCAAGTACTTATCTTTCACCAATTGAGGGTTACTTCTCACTGGTTCTGGATGGTTGAGTAGACGCTCTGCTGCTGGATCTCTCCTGGTGTGGAAGACGCATCCCGAGTGCCTCTGCTTGCCTGCCTTACCACTCACCCTCGAGCTGATCCCAGCTGAAGGGCTCAGGCTCTCCCCGGGTCAGGTCTGGCAACTCCTCGCTGCTTCCAAGCCGTCTCTCCCTCCTGCTACCACTCAGTCTGGTTCCCCATCTTTGTCTTTGATGTTCAGGTTCCTAGATTGTCATATATAATCAATTCACTTGTTTCTTCAGGTCTTTGTTGTAAGAGGGAACACAGGAAGCATCTGACTACTCCCCCATCTTGGCCCCGCCTCCTCATATATATGTTTATATACACACACACAAATACAAAAATGGGTGCCACAGAGCTGAATAGCTTAGAGAAAGATCTAGAAATCAGAAACATTTTACTTTAATTTTTAACATTTGTTTTCAAAGTGCTTTCACCAAAAAAGGCCATTACATTTTCTATCAATCTTCAAATTGGGATTGATTATAGAAAACACAGTTGTGATTTGTTTTTATATGTATTTCATTGAATTTTTGGTGAAAGGTTATGTAGAAATTAGGTTCCCATTTAACAATTTCTACACATATTGTTCAGTGACATTGGTTACATTTTCCATATTGTGTTAACACTCTCATTATTTCCATTCTGGTTGTTCTCGCTTCTGTTATTCTTGCTTCCCTGCCTTCCCCCAACCTTCTCATCTTTGCTTTAGGGTAAATGTTGACCATTTGGTCTCAAATAGATGATTTTTTTTTTTTTTTTAAATAAAAGGAGCAAAGTGCTTACGGATGATATTACTTATTTTATGAGCCAATCTGTTATTTAGTTGAAAGGTGATCTCTGGGATCAGTTCAGTTCAAAGTTTAAATGATATCTCAGGATGATAGTCTTAGGGATTTCCCAGGTCTCTGCTGGTCCAGTATGTCTCTCCTTGTTTTTTAAGATTTTGAGTTTTGTTCTACAATTTTTTCCCATTCTATCCAGAACCGTCTATTGTGGACCAGGTCAGAACAGTTCGTAATGGTAGCTAGGCACCGTCTAGTTCTGATCTCTGGATAGGTTCATGTAGGCAATTGGTCCTTTGGACTGGTTACTTCTTTGAGTCCTTGATTTCCTTCTTTCTCTTCTGCTCCAGACAAGTATCTTAGATGGCCACTCACAAGCTTTTAACACCTCAGACACTACTTACCAAATTAAGATGTAGAACATAAATTTTATAGACTATGTTGTGTCAATTGACTGAGATGTCGCACAAGACTACGCGCCTAAGATTTCAAACTCAGTATACCAATACTGCAAGGTGTTTGGTTATGTCTGGGAGGTATCCGTGACTGTGTCCCCATGTGCTTTATTATACATATGAATACATGTGCAGCACACACAAACATGTATACAGAAATGCCTACAGATATGCCTGTATATGCTCACATATACACTTTCATAACCTTCCTTTACACATATAGGCATACTTACCTATCTATGTAACCACTCATGTAATTTTTCATTGTTATGGGATGATTTGCATATTTGCCACATGCAAATACTATGCCATTTTATATAAGGGACTTGAGAACTCATAGATTTTGGTATCTGCAGAGGTCCTGGGACCAATCCCCTGCAGATACTGAGGGAAGACTGTATGTCTATTTCTAGTTTTTTGAGGAAGCTCCATACCATTTTCCACAACAGCTGTACTATTTTACATTTTCACCATCAATGGACAAGGGTTCCAATCTCCCCACAACTTTGCCAGCATTTTTTGTTTTCTGTTTTTTGGTCAATGTCATTTTTGCAGGGGTGAGATAGTATCTTATTGTAGTTTAGATTTGTATCTCTCTGATGGCTAACGATCGAGAGCATCTTTTCATATGTTTGTTTGACACTTAAATACCTTCTTTCATGAAGTTTCTGTTCATGTCCTTTGCCCATTTTGTAATTGATTCTTTGTCTTTTAGTTGTGGAGTTGTTGAAATTTTCTATATGATTTAAACATTAGACCCTTAACAGATTTATCATTCCCAAAGAATTTTTACCCCATCTGTAGGTTCTCTTTTTACTTTTTTGATAAAGTTTTTTGATGAGTATAAGTATTCAGTTTTTAGTAGGTCCTAGTTATCTAATTTGTCTCTGCTGCTCGGGCATTTTTACTTGTGTTTGGTAATCTATAACTGAAAATAATTAGGTCCCATAGTTTTGTCCTTGTATTATCTTCCAGGAACTTTATAGTTTTAGCTTTAACATTTCGGTCTTTGATCCATTTTGAGGTGATTTTTGTGTATGGTGTTAGGTATGGATCCTGATTCATTTTTCTGCAAATGGATGTCCAATTTTGCCAGTACTATTTGTTAAAGAGACTGTTTCTTCCCCCTTCAGTGGACTTTGAACACTTTCTGAAAATCAGCTGCCTATAGATGGATGGATTTACATCCAGGTTCTCAATTTTTATTTGTCTATGTGTCTGTCATTTTACTAGTACCAGGCTTTTTTTTTTTAATTGTGTTTTAGGTGAAATTTTACAGCCCAAATTAGTTTCTGAATCAAAAATTTATACACAAATTGTTTGGTGACATTGGTTGCAATTCCTGCAATGGGTCAGCACTCTCCACCTTTCTCTTTACATCCCAAGTTCCCCATGTCCATTCATCCAGGTTTCCTGCCTCTTCCTGCCTTCTCGTCTTTGCTTTTGGGCAGGAGTTGCCCATTTGGTCTCATATACTTGATTGAACTAAGAAACACATTCCTCACATGTGTTATTGTTTGTTTTAAGGCCTGCGAATCTTTGGCAGAAAGATGAACTTCGGAGTGGCTTCAGTTCTACGTTAGCAGGGTGTCTGGAGGCCATAGTCTAGGGGTTCCTCCAGTCTCTGTCAGACCAGTAAATCTGATATTTTTTTTGTGTGTGTGTACATTTGAATTTTGTTCTGTGTTTTTCTCCAGCTCTGTCCGGAACCCTGTATTGTGATCCCTGTCAGAGTGGTCAGTGGTGGTAAATGGGCACCATCTGGGCTCAGGCTCATGGAGGCTATGGTTCATGTGGTCCATTAGTTCTTTGGAATACTATTTTCCTTTGGTTTTCTTCATTCTCCTTTGCTCTGAACATGATGGGACCAATAGCTGTATTTTAGACGGCCTCTCACAAGCTTTTAAGACCTCAGATGCTACTCACCAAAGTAGGATGTAGCATATTTTCTTTATGACAATCTAGGAGCCCTGAACATCAAAGGCAAATTTGAGGAATCAGACTGAGTGGCAGGGGGAGAGAGAAATGGTTTGGAAGCAGCAAGGAGTTGCCAGACCTGATCCGGTGGGAACCAGTACCCTGCAGGATGGATCGGCTGGTGGGCGCAGTGAGGCAACCAGTGGTGCTTGGGACACATTTTCCACATCGGGAGAGACCAAGCAGTGGAAAGTCTAGTCAAACCTCCAGAGCTAGTGAAAAGCGGCACTCAATCGGTAAAAGATAAGTTCATGTGTCTAAGACACTGTACGGATCAAAAAACAGCCCATTTGGGAAGAACCTCTCTTCCATTTACCTGAGTCCTCCCTGCACTGCACCAGGTCCTGGCCAGGCTTCAGTGATTGCTGCATCCCCTGGCCCAGAAGTAGGACCCGTCATGCACCCTGAGCCGTTCTCCTGGCTTTGGAGAGGGAACAAATTAACAAACAGGGAAAAAATAACCTCTAGCTTCCCCAAGCCAGGAACTCAGGGCAGGCACAGCTCCTTTGCCTAAGCACAGGCATAAGGGGTCCACAGACTTTGAATGCCTTTCACCCCTGCATAGACCTGTGTGGGCCCATTTCAACAGTGTAGGCCCTCATTAGCACAATACAGCAGGGTATATACATGAAGCCTAACTTCAACTGTATCAGCTACATGGTGGAGTAGCTTGTTCATGACATTTGACACTGGTCTGCCCATTAAGCAGGGTCCTCACCTACCCACATCAGGGGCTTGAGGACTGGTGGCTCCTCAAAAGCCACCTAGCCACCTGTGACAGGGGTTCAAGAATAAGTAGTGCCTCCCAGTCCTTACAGCCAACAGCACTGGGTGCTCATAGTCTGGCTGCAAAACCCACCCACCTATGCACTCTAGGGAACAGGGAAACATATTCCTCCCAGACACTGAGGGGCAGCCATCAGGCCCCTGCTGCTCAGTGTGTGACCCCCTACTGCAGCCAGATACCTGTGCCTACTCCAATTACCCCTGCCTGTCTAGGACTGTAGGTGAGAGCCTGAAACACACTCTTCATGACTGACTACCTGGACACCTGAGCTGAATCCATACAAGAAAAGTAAATGGACTCCTGGGCTCACATACCTAGTAACAGATCTAATCACCTGGTGACAGGATGTTAGAGCTTCAAATTTGCCAATAATCAAACTAGCTCACAGGAGCAGCCTATTTGGGCATATCAAAACAAAACAAGAAGCTAAGACAGAGTAAGCAAACAAAATAAATAATACAATAAATTATTGATGGCTCAGAGACAACAGTCAATATCAAATCACATAAAGAGGCAGACCATGATGGCTTCAGCAAGCTCCCAAAGCAAAGAATCACAAAATCTTCCAGAGGAAAAGAACTTCTTGGAATTAACAGAGGTAGAATACAAAAGATTAATTCACAGAACTCTTCAAGAGACAAGGTAGGAAATCAGGCAAACCACAGAATTAGCCAAGGAACATACAGACAGAGAAATACAGGAACTTAAGAAGATTATAGAAGAGCATAATGACAAATTTAACAGGGCTGCTAGAATCCATAGAGACAGCAATCAGAAATCCAAAAGATTAACAATAAAATTTCAGAATTAGACAACTCAATAGAACGTCATAGGAGCAGAATTGAGGCAATGGAAGTCAGAATTAGTGAGACTGAATATAAAGCACTTGACACCAACTTATTTGAGGAAAAAACAGGTAAAATAATTTAAAAAAATGAAGAAACCCTAAGAATTACGTGGGACTCTATCAAGAGGAGTAACCCACGAGTGATTGGAGTACCAGAACAGGGAGGATAACAGAAAATACAGAGAGAAATGTTGAAGATTTGTTAGCAAATAACTTCCCTAATGTTGTGAAAGATGACAAGATATCTATCCAAGATGCTCATTGAAACCCACATAAGGTAGATACCAAAAGAAAGTCATCAAGACACATTATAATCAAACTTACCAAAACCAAAGATAAACAGAGAATTTTAAGAGTGGCTAGGGATAAAGAAAAATTCATCTACAAAGGAGAGTCAATAAGAATAAGCTTGGACTACTCAGCAGAAACCACGCAGGCCAGAAGGCAATGGGATGACATATATAAAGCTTTGAAGGAAAAAAAACTGCCAGCCAAGGATTATATACCCAACAAAACTGTCTCCCAAATCTAATGGCAAAATTAAGGCATTTCCGATTAAAAAAACTAGAAGCTTAGGGAATTTGCAAAGAACAAACTAAAATTACAAGAATTACTCAAGGCAGTCCTCCAGTTAGAAAATCAATATCATCAGATAACAATCCAAGACTAGAACAAAGGACAGACAAACCAGATACAAACCCAGATAGGGAAGTTACAACAATAAATAAAAGCTAAAATACTGTAAATAAGGAAACAGAGACCTCAATATGTAAAAGATGACAACATTAAACAAAAAAGAGGGACTAAAAAAATGTACTCATAGAACTTTCATATGAGAGGAAGTGTTAGAAAAATAGGTGTAAATACTAAGGAAACCACAAAGGAAACTAACAACCCTACACATCAAAATAAAAAGCAAGAAAAACTCAGCAAATACAAAATCAACAAGAAAGGAAAATACATAAAGAAAAACAACTCAGCACAGAAAACAAAGTGGAACAAAGAAACTGTCAACAAAAAAAAAAAAAAAAAAAAAGACATCAAAATGACAGCACTAAACTCACACCTATCAATAACTACTCTGAATGTAAATGGACTAAATGCACCAATAAAGAGACAGAGAGTGGCAGAATGGATTAAAAAAAAAAACATTCCATCTATATGCTGCCTACAAGAGATACACTTTAGACTTAAAGACACAAACAAAAACTCAAGGATGGAAAAAATATATCAAGCAAACAACACTCAAAAAAGAGCAGGAGTGGCAATATTAATCTCTGACAAAATAGATTTTTAAACTGAAATTCACCACAAAGGATAAGGAAAGACACTATATAATAATTAAAGGGACAACACACCAGGACATAACCATAATAAATATTGACACATCCAATGACAGGGCTCCAAAATACATTAAAAAAAACTCTAACAGCATTAAAAAGAGAGATAGACAGCTCTACAATAACCCTAGGAGACCAGCACACCACTTTTGATAAAGAACAGAACGTCCAGAAAGAAGCTCAACAAAAACACGGAAGAGCTAAATGCTATAGTCAACCAACTTGATCTCACAGACATATACCGAACACTCCACCCAACAGCAGCCAAGTATACTTTCTTTTCCAACACACATGGAACATTCTCTAGAATGGTCCACATATTAGGCCATGTGGGGTTTGATGAGAATCTTGGGTAAATATCTTTTCACCTTTCATGATATCAGGGAAGTTTTCTGTCAACAAATCTTCAACAATTCTCTCTGTATTTTCTGTTATTCCCCCCTGTTCTGGTACTCCAATCACTCGTAGGTTATTTCTCTTGATAGAATCCCACATAACTCTTAGAGTTTCTTCATTCTTTTTAATCCTTTTATCTTATTTTTCCTCAAATAAGTTAGTGTCAAGTGCTTTATTGTCAATGTCAGTAATTCTGACTTCTACTGCCTCAATTCTACTCTATTACTTTCTATCGAGTTGTCGAATTCTGAAATTTTATTGTTAATCTTCTAGATTTCTGATTGCTGTGTCTCTATGGATTCTTGCAGTCTGTTAAATTTGTCATTATGCTCTTCTCTAATCTTTTTAATTTCCTCTATTGTGTATTCTGGGTTTTGCTTAATTTCTATCCTAATTTCTTGAAGAGTTCTATATATTAATCTTTTGTATTCTGCCTCTGGTAATTCCAAGAAATTTTCCTCTGGAAATTTTCCTCTGGAAAATTTCTAGATTCTTTATTTTGGGAACTTGCTGAAGCCATCATAGATTGCCTCTTTATGTGATTTGATATTGACTGTTGTCTCTGAGCCATCAATAAGTTATTATATTTATTTATTTTATGTTTGCTTACTGTATCCTAGCTACTTATTTTGTTTTGATGTGCTCAAATAGGCTGCTCGTACGAGCTAATTTGATTATTGACACCTTTGAAGCTCTAATATCCTGTCACCAGGTGGTTAGATCTGTTACTAGGAACCTGAGCTCAGGAGTCTGTCCACTCCTCCTGTACGGATTCAGCTCAGGTGCCCAGGTAGATAAACACCAAGTGTGTGGTGTAGGCTCTCACTTACAGTCCTAGACAGGCATGGGTGATTGGTGTAGGCACAGGTGTCTGGCTGCAGCAGGGAGACACACTCTGAGTAAGGCAGGGGGCTGACGGCTGCGCCCGAGTGTCCAGGAGGAAGGCGTGTCCCTGTTCCCTAGAGTGCGTAGGTGGGTGGATTTTGCAGCCGAACTATGAGCACCTGATACTGTTGGCTGTAAGGACTGGGGGGCACTTCTTATTCATGGGCCCTTATCGCAGGTGGCTAGGTGGCATGGGTGGAGCCACCAGTCCTCAGGTCCCTGATGTGGGTAGGCGAAGACCCTGCTTAATGTTCAGAGCAGTCTCAAATGTCAAGAACCTGCCACTTCACAGCTGAAACACTTGAAGTTAGACTTCCAGTATATACCCTGTTGTACTGCGATAATGAGGGCCTATGTTGTTGAGATGGGACCGCACAAGTCTATACAAGGGGAAAGGCACTCAAAGTCCATGGATCCCTCATGCCTGTGCCTAATCAAAGGAGCTGTGCCTACCCTGGGTTCCTGGCTTAGGGGAGCCGGCAGTTTATTTTTTCCTCTGTTTGTTAATTAGTTCACTTTCTAAGGCAGGAACAATGGCTCTGGGGGTGTGTCAGATCCTACTTCTGGACGAGGGGACTCGGCAATTGCTGAAGCCAGTCTGGGACCCAGTGCAGAGCAGGGAGCAGGGAGGTAAACAGGAGAGATGTTTTTCCCTAAGGAGGGTGTTTTTGATCCACACAGTAGGCCGTATGCAATTACTTATCTTTCGCCTATCCGGGGCTGCTTCTCACTGGTTCTGGGTGGCTGAGTAGACTCTCTGGCACTGGATATCTCCCAGTGCAGAAAACGCACCCCCAGAGCATAGCAGCTTGCCTGCCTCACAAGTCATCCCTGAGCTGATAAGGCCTGAAGGGCTCGGGCTCTCACTGGGTCAGGTCTGGCAACTCCTTGCTGCTTCAGAACCATCTCTTCCTCCTCTGCCACCCAGTCTGGTTCCTTGACTCTGCCTTTGATGTTCAGGGCTCCCAGATTGCCATATATAATCAATTCACTTTTTTGGGGGCGGTCTTGGTTGTAACAGGGTCCACCAGAAGCATCTGATGACTCCACCATCTTGGTCCTGCCTCCACAGAACATTTTCTTAGTAAATTTTGTTATGTCAAATGTCCCCCAAAACCATGGTCCCCAGACCCCTGTCCCTGCTACTCTGTCCCTTGAAGTGTTTCATTGTACTCAGGAAACATGTTGGCTTTTGGTTTAGTCCAGTTGCGCTGACTTTGCCTGAATTGTGTGTTGTCTTTCCTTTCACCTAAGATAATTATTATCTACTATCTAGTTAATGGAAAACCTAGTGGCATAGTGGTTAAGAGCCATGGACGCTAGCCACGAGGTTGGCAGTTCAAATCCACCAGGTGCTCCTTGGAAACCATATGGGGTAGTTCTACTCTATCCTGTAGGGTCGCTATGAGTTGGAATTGACTCGGCAGCAATTGGTTTTGGTTTTTGGATCTAGATGGTAAACATCCCTCTCCCTCCCCCCCACCCTTGTAACCAACAAAGAATGACCATAAAGCCATAAAAGTAGAAGTCAATAATGGAAAAAGCAAGGGAAAAATCAAATGCATGGAAACTGAACAACACCTTGCTCAAAAACTTCTGGGTTATAGAAGAAGTAAGGATGGAATAAAGAAATTCATAGAATCAAACAAGAATGAAAA
>NW_004444124.1:348040-349877 GCF_000243295.1 Trichechus manatus latirostris | reverse complement strand
ACACAGAAAACCCCAAAGAATCCACAAGAAAACTACTGGAACTAATAGAAGATTTCAGCAAAGTTTCAGGATACAAGCTAAACATACAAAAATCAGTTGGATTCCTTTACACCAACAAAGAGAATCTCGAAGAGGAAATCACAAAATCAAAACCATTTACAGTACCCCCCAAGAAGATAAAATACTTAGGAATAAATCTAACCAGAGATGTAAAAGACCTATGCAATGAAAACTACAAGACACTACTGCAAGAAACGAAAAGAGACCTGCATAATTGGAAAAAAATACCTTACTCATGGATAGGTAGACTCCACATTGTGAAAATGTCAATTCAACCCAAAGCGATCTACAGATACAATGTAATCTCGATCCAAATTCCAACGGCATTTTTTAATGAGATGGAGAAAAAAATCACCAACTTCATATGGAAAGGCAAGAGACCCTTAATAAGTAAAGCATTCCTCAAGTAGAAGAACAAAGTGACAGGCCTCACACTACCTGATTTTAGAACCTATTATACAACCACGGTAGTCAAACAGCCTTGTACTGGTACAACAACAGATACATAGACCAATGGAACAAAATTGAGAATCCAGACATAAATTCATCCACCTATGAGCAGTTGATATTTGACAAAGGCCCAAAGTTGGTTAACTGGGGAAAAGACAGTCTCTTTAACAAATGGTGCTGGCATAACTGGATAACCATCTGCAAAAAACTGAAACAAGACCCATACCTCACACCATGCACAAAAACTAACTCAAAATGGATCAAAGACTTAAATATAAATTTGAAAATGATAAAGATCATGGAAGAAAGAATAGGGAAAACACCAGGAGTCCTAATACATGGCATAAACACAATACAAACCATAAGTAACAATACACAAGCACCAGAAGAGAGACTAGATAACTAGGTGCTCCTAAAAATCAATCTCTTATGCTCATCAAAAGACTTCACCAAAAAAGTCAAAAGGCAACCAACAGACTGGGAAAAAAATTTTGACTTCGACAAATCCAATCAGCATCTAATCTCTAAAATCTACAAGATACTGCAAAACCTCAACAATAAAAAGACAAATAACCCAGTGAAAAAATGGGCAAAGGATATGAACAGGCACTTCACCACAGAAGATATTCAGGCGGCTAACAGACACATGAAGAAATGCTCATGATCATTAGCCCTTAGAGAAATGCAGATCAAAACTACAATGAGATATCTTCTCACCCCAACAAGGCTAGCATTAATCCAAAAAACATAAAATAATAAATGCTGGAGAGGTTGTGGAGAGACTGGAACACTTATACACTGTTGGTGGGAATGTAAAATGGTACAACCACTTTCAAAATTGATTTGGCGCTTCCTTAAAAAGCTAGAAATAGAAGTACCATATGATCCAGCTACCTCGCTCCTTGGAATATATCCTACAGAAATAAGAGCCGTCACATGAATAGATATATGTACATCCATGTTCACTGAAGCACTCTTCACAATAGCAAAAAGATGGAAACAACCTAGGTGCCCATCAACGGACCAATGGATAGGTGAATTATGGTATCCACACAATGGAATACTACGCAATGATAAAGAACAACAATGAAGCCGTGAAACATCTTATAACATGGAGGAAGCTGTAGGTCATTATGCTGAATGAATTTAGTCAGTCACAGAAGGAGAAATATTGTATAAGACCACTATTGTAAGAACTCAAGAAAAGGTTTAAACACAGAAGAAAACATTCTTTGATGGTTAGGTGGGTGGGGCGGGAGGATGACGGTTATTTACTAACTAAACAGTAGAGAAGAATTATCTTAGGTGAAGGGAAGGACAGCACACA
>NW_004444124.1:346154-347460 GCF_000243295.1 Trichechus manatus latirostris | reverse complement strand
ATTCTCTATCAGCCCAGAACTAAAACAATTTCTGAGGCCAACTCTTCAGACAGGGATTGGACTGTGCCTCTTAGCTCAAGTAGATACAAGAGACTAATGGGCAGCTTCTGTCTAGACGTGAGATGGGTAGGCAGAGAGGGTTAGGAGCTGGTTGAATGGACATGGGGAAACGGGTGGAAAGGAGGAGTGTGCTGTCACTGCATGGGGAGAGCAATTAGGGTCACATAGCAATGTATGTATAAATTTTTGTATGGGAAAAAATGAAAAAAGTAAAAAAAAGAAAATGTTCTGCATCCCATTTTGGTGAGTGGTGTCTGGGGTCTTAAAATCTAGTGAGCGGTGATCTAAGATTCATCAGTTGGTCCCAACCCACCTGGAGTAAAAGAGAATGAAGAGCACCAAAGACAGAACAAAAATATTAGCCCAAGAGACAGAAAGGGCCACATAAACCAGAGACTCCATCAGCCAGATACCAGCAGAACCGATAGTGCCTGGCTACCACTAATGGCTACCCTGACAGGGAACACAAAAGAGAGATTCCCTGATGGGGCAGGAGATAAATGGGGCGCAGAATGCAAATTCTAGCAAAAAGACCAGACTTAATGGTCTGACTGAGACTGGAGGGACTCCAGAAGACATGGCCCCCAGACTCTATTAGCCCAGAACTGAAAACTTTCCTGAAGCCAACTCTTCAGACATAGATTAGACTGGATTATAAAACATAAAATGATACTCATGAAAAGAGTGCTTCTTAGCTTAAGTAGATACGTGTGGCTAAGTGAGCAGCTCCTGTCTGGAGGTGAGATGAGAAGGCAAAAAGCAACAGTAACTGGTTGATTGGACACGAGTTTCCAGGATGGAAAAGAGGAATGTGCTGTTACCTTACACGGAGAGCAACAAGGGTCACATAATAATGTGTGTATAAATTTTTGTGTGAGAAACTAACTTGAACTGTAAACTTTCACTTAAAGCACACACACAAAAAGAATGTTGTTGGAATTAGGATTGGGATTACATTATATCTATAGATCACTTTGAGTAGTATTGACATTTTCTCACTGTAAAGTCTTCCAGTCCATGAGCATGGAATGTTTTTCCATTTATAAAGCTCTCTTTAACTTCTTTCTTTCTTTTTTTTTTTTTTCACTGTATATATCCATCTGTTTCTTTTTTTTTTTTTTTATGGTACTTCAGGTGAAGGCTTACAGAACAAATAGTTTCTCATGAAACACTAGTACACATATTGTTTTATGACATTGGTTAACAACCCCACAACATGTCAACCCTCTAACTTCTCAACCATTTT
>NW_004444124.1:328946-330276 GCF_000243295.1 Trichechus manatus latirostris | reverse complement strand
AGGAAGAAGCAAAGATGGCGCACGGAGCCAGGTATTTGAGCGAAGGAGGGGGAGGTGGTGAGAGGTAAGGAAGAAATCAAAAGAAGCAGAAAAAAGCAACACCAGCAGCCAACAAATGGCACTCAGAGAGCTGGCCCGTTCGGGTGTGTGGAATCCAAGCAGCTGTTGTTTCCTGGTCAAAAGACTGTGGCCATGGGAAGCAGAGGAGGCCGAGTCAGGGTGAAGAAGTGTGGGGGTTGGGAAAGCGTATATTGCAAATTACCGGTTGTTTTGTCTCCCGCTTGATGCTCCTTGAGGCTGCTTTCTGGTACCCCCTGTTTGCTGGTCTCTGATAGTAGACTGCGTTAGCTGTTAGGCGACGTCTGCATGAATCTCTCCTCACTCTCTGTTCTCTGTCAGTTTTCTCACTCCATTTGGTGCTTGGCTGAGTGCTTTATCTTTTCATTTGATGTTTTAGGGTTTCAGAAATGTTGTATTCTCTGTTTGGCTTAGTTTTTCGGATCTTTGCTGTCGAGGGAAGGCATGGTGCTTCAGCCTAGAGTGCCATTTTGCCAGAACTCTTCAATTTCTTTCTTGCAGTAGTGTTTTATAATTTTCGTTGTATAGGAGTGTCAGCTCAGAGCTAGTATCTAGTAATCCCTGAAAAATCTGATTATTTCCTTTTCCCCAATGAACGGTCACTCTCATAAAAGGCCATAAATCCCTTTGGGGAAGGCTGGGAGAAAGATTAACAGTAAAAATTTTTGGCAGTGTATTGGAGTCCTTCCTCAAGGGGACCCGGCCTCCCCTTCGTTCAAGGGGTTTTGGGTCTTTAAACTCGCTCAAATCTGGGAATTGAATGAGGGACCGTGACTCTCTATTCTGGCGATTTGAGTTAGACTGCTGTTCACCTGACCTAGAATTCATCCGTTTGTATAGATCAAGTAAATATTTAGTAGATTTCCTATCTATTTCACTCCTAGGGACACCATGACTAAGTAGCCAATGCCATAGGTCCATATGAGTCAGACTATTCTGATTACTGCCTTGACTCCTCTGTCCATTACTGTAACCACGCCCACCTTATCTTTGTTGACTGAGTGCAGCCACTTGGCCCCTACTACCACGGGGTCCAATCAGCCCCTTCATAGTTAGGTGTCTTAATTCAGTTAGGGCAGTTCCCACAGTCAAACCTGACTTACATAAAATAGCATTCATAGCAGTCTTCAAGGATAATGGAGCTCCCTTCACAAATTTGTTCTTCACAGTTGTGGTAAAAGATTTGTCCTCTGGACACTCCATGTGTGGGTCTGTGGGTCTAACTTGATAAATCCACTCTAGCATGCCAATT